>NW_026850554.1:600000-783426 GCF_030913465.1 Colletotrichum navitas | reverse complement strand
AAAACAGGTATATCTATATTATATAAATACAAAAGATAATATAGTAGATATTTTAACTAAACCTCTAGGAAAGGTTTTATTTTATAATATAATAAATACTATAAATATTATAGATAAAGATACTATACCTAAATATAATAAACAAGAAGAAAATAAAAATATAAGAAATAAGTATATAAATAATAATAATAATCATAATGATAATAATAATAATAATAATAATAATAATAATAATAATAATAATAATATATAAAGAAGAGTAATATATATATAAATAAGTTACTATCTCTTGTTTTTTCCTACTTATAAAGGTTTTAAAGAGATTAGTAAAATATATATTTAAGTATATATACTTAATAATAAATAGCTATCTTAATTTTTCCTATTAAGGTTTTTATAGATAAGCTATATATAATAAATTATATATACCTTAAGGGGGGGTATTAGATATTAAGGTTTAAAGACCTTATATATATAAAAATAAGATAATAATATAATAAAGAAGTAGAATATATAATACAGTATTAATAATACTGTATACACTGTATACACTAGATATAAGAATAACTACTTAGAAAACGGCTATATATACTATATAACAATAATATTTATATATAAAGAATAGGTCTTTTAAGTAAGACCTCTTCCTTCTCTAAGGAATTAAGAATATAGTTCTAGGTCACATAAGGTAAACAGATAAAACAATACCCCACTGTAGGTAAAACAATACCCTGCATTCTAATAACCTACCTAATAACCTACTTAATAACCTAGAATACTAAAGAAATCCTTAGAATACCTAAGATATAGGTATAAGTAATCCCCTTATATCCCTAGGTCTAGTTAGATAGTTAGATCTATAAGCTCTTCTATTATATCTATAATAATATACTACCTTTATATCTTATCTCCTATCTTCTATCTCTTATTTGCCCCTTTTGCCTATAAAAGTTTTTATAAGTAATTAAGTTAAATAATATATAGTAAAGCTCTATAATATAGGCTAAGTGTACCTTATTACCTTTAAATTATTCTTTAAGCTTTACTATTAAAGTATTAAAATTATTTACCTATTAGTAGAGGGTAAAAGTATAATACTCTTATAGTTCTCCTTAGAGTATTACTTAAATTACTACTCTATAGTAGTCTTATATTATACTTACCTAGACATAAAGGTTATAGAATAATAGTAATTTTAAGTTAATAGTCTTATACTAGCTACTAGTATACTTTATAGCCTAGTTATTAAAGTATATCTTTATAAGGTTACTTATTTACTTTAGCGTTAGCCTTAATATTACTATTAATATTACTATAGTTAATAAGAGCTCCTATAGTAGTATAGTAGTTATTATATATAGGCTATTAATTTTAGCTATTATATAAGGTTTTAGTGTTAATATAGGTAGTAGTAAGGTAAAAGTTAGGTTATTATAAAAGGTTTAATAGGTAATTACTAGTAATAGGTGTACTTTAGCTAGTTTTTTACTATATAGGATTATATTATAACCTTAGATATTCTTAATAAAGTTAAGGTCTTTAAGGCATAGTTTAAAGTTATATAATAATCTTTTAATAATAGTAATTATCTTATTAGTCTAGTAGGTGCCTTCTTCTTATTAAAGGGTATTAAATATACGTTAAGTAATTAATAGGTGTTTACTATAGTTAACCTATACACTATAATTAATAAGGAAGTTATATAGGCTTATTAAGACCTTCTAGTTAATTATCTTAAAGTTATTTATAGACTATTTACTAAAATCCTTATAGGTATAGTAAAGTAATTTACTACTAATATAGTTATAGTATTTATAACTACTAATATAAAATATAGTAATAGTGTTAAGTATAAAAGCTTATTACTTACTTATAAGGTTAATTAGTAACTTCTTAATATAGTCTTTTTCTTATTACTATAGGAGGATATACTATATAAGGTTAGTAAGTACAGTAAATATATTATTAATTACTACTACTTACTACTTTATATTAGGTAGTATATTATACTTACTATAAACTTCTTCTTGTTCCCTTATAGGTAAAGGTGTAGTAACCTATAAGCCTTACTTGCTTATAAGCTTATTATATTTACTTATCTTAGCTTAGGTCTTTTACTTATAGGTATAGTATTATTTACTATTACCCTCTGTTAGCCTAATAACTTCTTAAACATAGGCGTTTTTTTTAGTAAACTAAAAGGCATATATATTTATTAAAGGGATTACTACTAGTAGTATAGATAGTTAAGAAAAATATACTCTTATAGGTAAATAACTTAGGGAAAAACAATAGGCTATTATATTAGCTACTTATTAACACTATTAATTAGTAAAAGAAGAGGAAATAATAGGCTATTACGTTAGTAACTTATTAACACTATTAGTTAGTAGAAGAAGTATATATATAAGAAAAAGAAGTTAGTAAGCTAAAGAGCTTATAATAAATAGGATATAGTAAATAATTACTAGTTAGCTATAGGTACATAAAGTAAGGGGTTTTTTATAGTTAAGAGTACTTCTCTAAAGGTAATAAAGCTTATATAATAGATATAAATTAATAAGGTTTCTACTAGTCAAGGGGACTAGTTATAGATCTATTAATTAACCTATTATAATAGGTAATTAGTATAAACTATTATAGTAAGGGTATTTATAAAGGCATTTTTTAGTACTTACTTACTCTAGGTGTATAAATAATTAACTAGTAATAATTACCTCTTCTTATAGACCTTACTAATCTATAGTTTAGATAGTAAAGTTAACCTTTATAGTTAATAGTAAAGTTAACTACTAATTAGTATTAATAACACTAAAGGATAAGTTAATATAGTTAACTATATATATTAGTAGTAATTAATAAATAATAAGGGTAACTATAGTTCTTTATTATATATAAAGAAAAAAAGGATAATTATTATAGGTTAGTTACTTAAATAACTAACTTATTACCTATAAATCCTTAGAAAATCTATAGCTAAATATCTAAGGATTTACTAGTAATAAGTTATTAGGGTTAACCTAATAATTCTAATATTTATCTATAATAGTTAATATTACAATAGTAAAGCTTAGGTTTAGTGTACTATAAGGGGTTATATTAGACAAAGGATTAGTGTTTATAAGTAAATACTAGTTAAACTTATACTACTAGTCTAAGATTAAAAGAAGGCTTTTAATAGCTTTTTACCTATAAATAAATAGGTAAATAAAGGCTATAAATAAGGTTATAAAGTATTACTTATACTATTTTATTATAAATAATAAGTCTTATTAGCCTAATTTATTACTATTAGTAGAATTTATAGTAAATAATACTAAAAATATAATAATAAAATATAGCCTTTTCTAGGCCTTATTAAGGTACTTACTAGAGTTCTACCTAAATCTTAAGAATAAAATTTAAGAGGAAAAAGTACAAGGCGTCTAAGATTACCTAGAGAAGTTATATAAGTTATAGCTAGATTTAGTATAAGTATAGTAATAAGCTATTAAGAGGTAAATAAAAAGCTATAATAAATATTATAAACCTATAGTATTTAAATAAAGAGATTTAGTCTTATTATTTATAAAGAACTTATAGTTTAAAGCTATATAGTATAAATTAGTACCTAAGTTTATTAGACTATTTTAGGTTATATAGGCTATAGGCAAATAAGCTTATTACCTAGTGTTACCTAAGAAGTACTTATAAATATATAATATTTTCTATATTAGCTTATTAAAGCCTTAGAGAAAAAGGCTATAGAGTAACTAAAGCCTACTGTTCTTTAACCTAGAGAAAAATAATCTAGAGTAAGAACTAGACTATATTATTAACTACTATATTATAAAGAAAGAAATATTCTACTTAGTTAAGTAAATAGGCTAGCTATTTAAGTATAACTTATAGGTTAATAGTAATAATATAGAATTAGTATAAGAAGTAATAAAAGAATATAAAGAAAGCTAAGTAAAAAAAAACTAAAAGTATAAAGATTAATTACTACTAGGTAATAATAAAGCTAAATCTTAAGTAAATCTAGAAGAACTAATAGGCCTAATAATATAGTACTTAAAGGGTATACTTAAATAAAAATAACTAAATCTAAACTAGCCTAAAAACCTAACTTAAAAAATAAAATAAAAACCCTAAGGAGTAGTATACTTAAGGTATATCTAGTACTATTATAAACTATAATTAAAATCCTTAATTTAGAAGTAAATTATAGCTAAGGTCTTAGTAAAAGGACAGTAAATAATAAGTTCTTTAGCCTTATTATAAATAATATAAACTATATTATTATATATTTTATACTTATATATTTACTATATAATATAGCCTTAATTACCTAAAAGAAAGTAAAGGTTATTTTAGTAGTCCTTATTAATAATTAGTAAATATTTATAAGGTTTTATAAGTAAAAAGGTAACACTTACTATATAAAGCAAAGGTAAATTAAAGTACCTATAGTAAATCTAATTATAGTGTTTAAATACTAGTTTATAGTAGGTAACAAAGGTATTTTTAACTTTAAAAAAGTTATCTTATAGTAATAAGTTAGTTAAAGCTTAATAAAATATAGAAAAAAATAAACATAAGAAAGATTCTTTAATACTAACTAGTACTAAGCCTTTTAGTATTAAATATCTAGAGTAGCTAAGTTATCTAGGAAAGTTACTAAAATAGTAAAGATAGGCTTATAAATAGCTATAAACTTATTAGCTTAAATTAAAGTGCCTAGTGCTATAAAAATATTTATAGTGTCCTAGTAATTACCTAGGATTATAGTAGTATACTAGATAAATAAACGTTAGTAAAAGCCTACTAAATAAAGAAAAAAACCTAGGTACTAGTATATAGCTATTAGTATAAGTAAAGTATTATATATATTTAGTACTACTATTAAAAGTAAATTAATAGTCTAGGATTAGGAGAGCATTAGTAAAAGTATACTTAGCCTTTTACTTCTTAATAGTAGTATAAATATAATATATATAAGGCTAATATAATAAAACTAGTCCTTTTAAAAAAGAATTAGGGATTTAGATTTTATTTAGTAGGTTATTACTAAGAGGATTAAGGAGTTAGGTAACCTTATTATTAGGATTATTTATACTAATTTTATCCTTAGTGTTATAAAACTTATTATTAAAGCCCTAGGAACTTAGTAAAGTAAGGTTATAGTCTTAGGGTACAATAGATAGTAAAAGGCTAAAAGAACACTAGTTAAGACTAAGAGAAGAAAGATAATAGAAGTTACTTTTACTTTAGTTACTATTTATATTATTATTATATTTTAATAAGTAATAAATTAATCTAAAACTATTAAAAGATAAAAAGTTATATTTATTACTAGTATTTTTATATTTACTATTTTTAATAAAAAAGCTTACCTTATAAGTAGTTTAGTAGGCCTATTAGAATATAAATATATTAGAATAGCTAGTTAATTACTAATAAAAAAAAGTAAGTTATAGTAATATTAGCTTAAGTATAGTAAAGTCTAGCTAATTACTTCTAATATATAGCCTAATTATAAATAGCTTAATTAAGATAAGTTATTAAAAAATTAGCGCTAGTATACTATAAATTCTTTTTTTATAATCTAAGGAATTAGCTAAGTCTTATTATTATATTAGTTATTATTTATTAAAAATTAGTTATTAAAAATCTAAAAAGAAAAAAAAGATAAATTAATAATTTAATAAAATATAAGTAAAAAAAAAAGAAAAAGCAGTAATAATAGTATAAGAACTTAATAAAAGACTATAATAAAAAAAAGAAAATAAAGTTTATAAAAGTAAATAAATAATAAATAGGTAAAGCTTAGAGAGGTAGCTCTAAAGAGAAGTATAAAAGGCCCTATAGATAGCTAATAGGCTAGCTAAACCTTTTTAAGAATATACTAAATTAAGGCTAATATAGTATAACTAGGATAGTTATATAAGAGAAAGGTATAATTATTATAGGATAATAAGTAATTACCCTAAAGTCCTAGGTAGACTTAGTAAGTTAAAAGAATATTATTCCTAATATAGTTTAGTAAGCGTTTTACCTAGTAAGGCTAAATAAATATAATATTAAAAAGGTACTAACCCCTTAGTAAAAGACTAGTAATAGCTAGGTTAAGAATTAGCTTCTAAATAATATAGGACCTATGTTTTAATTATTACTTCTCTTTACTAGTACTATTATATAAATAATAGGTAGTATAGGCTAAACTATTTACCTTTTTTATACTATACTTATACTTTACTACTTAATAGTAGGTCCTTAATAGTAAAAGTATCTAGGCTATTATATACCTTAAGTGCCTTATAAACTTAGTATATTATATAGCTTTTATAAAGGTTATTAGTAGCCTTCTAGATAATAGTTACCTATTAGATAATATTAAGTAAAAGGGTAAAGTTAGTAGTTATATAAAAGTAAGCGCTAAATACTAAGAGGGTTAGTATAAGGCTATTAAGGCATATAGTATTATTAACTACCTTAACTATACTCTAAAGGATTAATTCTTAGTTAGTAGTTAAGTACTTTTTATGTATAATTTTATAGGCCTATTAAAGCACTATATAGTATTATTTAACCTTTTTAATACTATAGTGTGCCTTAATAAGGATAATCTTAACTTTAATGCTTATTATATAGGCTTTATATAAAAATTTAGTTATAGTAAAGTTCTTACCTACGTTAGTAATAATCTAGTCTAGAGGTCCTTAGTAGACATTAATCTAGTAGTAATAAAGTGCTTTTTATATAGTCTTTATAGAAATATTATAAAGAAAGTATACTATATTAAAGGTAGTTATAGTATTAATAATATAAAAAACTAGTTAGTTACCTTTAAGGTATATAATATTAATAATAACCTTATAGTTAAAAATATAGTTATTATATAAAGTAAATTTAAATTATAAAGGTGCCTTCTTATAGAGCTAGTAGTAATAGTAGTATTTAGTTAAGTACTTAATAGCTTTAACTTTAACCTTATAACTAGCCTTATAAAGGACCTTATAAAGGCAGTAGACTAATAAGTGCCTAAATTATTAGTAAAGTTATTATAACTTTATATTAGTTAAGTAGTAACTAGTAAGGCTATATTTAGGTTAGCTAAGAAGTATCTATAAATACCTTTATTTTTATATAACTAGTACTATAATATTACTTTATTAAAAAGTGTTTATAAGGTTATTAAAGTAAATAAATAGTTAATTTATATTTACTAGGTAAAGTAAGAAAAGTATATTTATAAGTATTATATAAAAAGTAATAGGCCTAAATAGTATACTAACTATAATAGTACTCTTTAAGTAAATAGTGTTATTACTATTAAACTAGATCTTTACTTAGCTAGTAGTAGTAGTATTAATAGTTACTAATAGTTAAATTTACTATAATATAGTTACTTATAAGTAACTAGTAGTAAAAAAAGTTACTATACTTATATTTAGTAAAATACTTTAAAAAGTACTTAATAAGTAATAATCTAATATAAAAGAGGTAGCTAGATCTAATAATACTATATTAAGGTTATCTTTTATTAACTAGTAATAGATAGCTTAGTTAGCTAGGTTAGTAGTAAGCTTATTACTACTAAAGGTAGTACTACTAAAGAATATAGTAGAAGTATAAAAAGTATTACCCTTTAGTTTATTTTTACTACTTTTAAGAGTATAGTTATCTTAAAGGTAATAACTAAGGTCCTTATTATTTTTATTATCTTCTTTTTCTTATAGGTAACTACCTTTATAGCTAGTAAAAAAGGTTTAATATATAGTTAGTAAAAAGTCTTTTACCTAGTAGTTATTTTTAAATTATTAATATATATTATATTACTTATTAGTAGTATATTTTATTAACTAATAATCTAGCTTATAGTAAATATAGTACTTTTTAGTATTATAGTTACTATTATTATTACTATAATAGTTACTACTACTATAGTTATTACTAAATTACTAGTTATATCCTTAGCTATAGTAAGTATAGTTAACCTAGTATTAATTATTAAGGTCTACCTAGTACTAACTAACCTTATTATTATATTTTATTATAGTATTTACTAATAACTATAGTTAGTTATAGACTTCTTCTAATATAAACACTAGATTAAATAAGTATAATTTATACTTATAGACTCTAGAGTAAGTATTTAATAGCTAGGATTAAAAGACTTTATTATTATAGTAGCTATTAGGTAGCGCTTATTAAATAAGAGTAAGTTTATTAATAAGCTTCTTAAGCACTTTAAGCTTACTTTTCTTAGGGTTATTATATATAATATAGTAAAAGGTAGTATTTTACTACTTAGTAAAGTATATTTAAATAGCTTTAGGGCTCTTAAAGTAAGCTCTTATTTAGGTAACTATAGTAGTAAAGTCTTAGATATTTCTACTATTAATTTAGGTAAAATAAAAAGTAAAAGCTTTACCTTTAAGTATTAATAAGAAGGCTAATACTATCTAGTGTTTTTTAATACTAATTTTACTATAGTTATTATAAAATAAGTTTAACTTAATATTAAATATATTATATATTTTACTAGTATACTTAGATTTATTAATAATAATCTTAGTTAAGATACTTAATTACTAAAGAGAAGAATAGTTACTAATAGTATTATTTTTAATTAGTAGTAGCTATCTTATATCTTAAGGTTCTATAGGATTAGTATATAAGTAAGTAAAAGGTTCTTACTATAATTAATAATAAGTAAAAAAGAATAATAGACTATTACTTTATTAAGATAGTCCTTATATTATATTATATAAAAGAAGTAGTAAATCTTATATAGATTAAGTTTACTATAGTAATACTAAGGTTTACTACTTTTACTAATATAACTTTTATACTTATTTATTAAGTTAAGCCTATATTATTACTAGTTATTACTTAAGGTTTATAAATATTACTAGGCTTTATTTAGTTATATAAGTAATAGGTTACTATTACTGTTTTTACTTATACTACTTTAGGCTAATATAACTATATTAGATATTATTTAAGAAGCTATTATATATTTTAATAAGCCTATTAAATATTACTAACTTATACTACATTTTTTTAACTTCTTTATTTATTTATATATAAAACTTATTATTATTAATAATAGTAATAAGGTATAAAGTAATTTATTAATAGTCTTTAAGTATAAAGATACTTTAGTTAAAAAAGAAGTTATAAAAAATTAATAGTAGTACTTTACTAGTAGTACTAAAGAGGGCTTTATCTTATTTATTAAAGTAATATTAAAAGTCCCTCTAGAGTTTATAACTTATAAAGGTATATTTAGCCTATTTAGCTATATAATAAGTAAAGTAAAAGTAAATAGTAAGAAGGTCTTACTTATTAAAAAGAATTTCTTAGCTATACTTCTTATAATTAATATATTTTACTATAGAGGTAAGTACCTTAAGGTATAAGGTACTACTAGATTAATTTATTATAAGGTTAGTTATTAGGGTTAATTAGTAGTATTTACTATATAACTTTTATAGTAGTAATTAAGTAGTAAGTTTTCTTTTTAATATAACTTACACTTATAAGTCTAGATAATACTAGGTTAATTTTATATATATAAGGTAAATAAAGATAGTTTTCTAAAGGAGTAAATATAAAAATAAAAAAAAAAGTTAAATAAAGTAATAATTATTACTACTTAAGTGTTTTTTTTTAATAGTACTATAGTTAGTATAAAAGAGATTCTTGCTTATTAAAGAGGTTTTAATAGTATAATAGACACTATAGTGTTTCTTATAGAGGTAAAGTAGCCTTAATAATACTTAACTTAGTTAGTAGTCTACTAGGTTATAGTAGGCTAAGTAAACTCCTATAATAGTAAGCTTTATTAATTACTAGTTATTAGTAATAATTAACTATTAATTAATATTAGTTTTTTACTAGTTAATTAATAAAGATTTTATATCTTATAATATTATAAAGGTTAAGAAAAGGTAGTTAATTTATAGTTGTTAATAGTTAACTAGTTAACAAGGTAAAGTAGGAGCACAAGTGTAGTAGTACCCTTGCGTATAGGCAAGGGTAAGGGATTCTGCCGGTAGGCGGTGTGTCATGTGACCCACCGCCTCCGGCCGCATCACCCATATGCCAACAGTTAAAGAGAACATCATGTGCTGATTGGGCTTATCTTTATCGGACCTCTTATGTTACCTGCATATTCCGCCTTCGTAAGCAATTGCTTATGAGTTCCATTGCATCAGTACAATCTTCCAGCACAACTCTCATGAGACAGTCTCTATCATTATTTTGAACGTTTCAGCCGAGGGTGGTGGTTCGTCTGAACTCTCATCGCCGAAAGAATCTTTTGCAAGGATATAACGAAGGAGGCCTTCTTAGGGGGGCAATTCATGGAGTTGAAAGTAGCTTGTTATTTCTATATACTGTTATAGTAGAGGTCGTTCCAAAGACCAGATAGACAAGACGCTTTAAAATCCGAAAATGTCTAGACAGCAACGCTCGAGAGACGGACGCCAACGTGGTAAAGTAGGTAAATAGTTGTCACCATAGCTTCATACAGCACCTGTCAGATGGACTCTCATGTATCACAAAATACAAGGAGAGTAACCGATGGAAAAGATGGATGAGGGGTTCAGCAATATTTGTTTGATGCTAGCTTGTATCAGCTGATTATAGCGGAATGGCTTGATAACTGACGCCCGAGCAAACTGGCGACGTTTAATGGATAGAAAATGGCGTAGTCGCAGAAGCGTCTTCACCCGCCATCCCCTGTGCTAGATCAAGAAAGTTCCTTCTTTTCTACTTTACCAAACTTTGATCAGGGATTATTCTTCTCACTCATTTCTAAATAAAGTTAGCCATGCTATCCTTAACCATGAATAGCAAATACCGACTTCTATCCTCGTCAGACCCTGAGTTGTCCAACTTGGACACGCCATCTGACGACAGCCTTTACACAACGTCTTCTACCAAAGGGCGCTAAAGATAATTTATCTATTGTTTTGGCGTATCGTTTGTTCTTTTTGTTTCTCGCTTAGTGACACTCGCACTTTGTCGACATTTAGGCTACAAAAACGCAAATGCCATTGATCATCGCCTACAGGCGCAGCCTTGCAACCTTTGTGGCGACGCCTCTCTAAGTTCAAGTCCGTCCCCAGATTATAATTTGAACTCCTCAAGGTTCTCGTAACACAATCGCTGTATATATCCTTACTTTAGAAACGGGTGGAGAACTCTCTCGAAACAAGAGAAGCTGGATTACATTGGAGCCGTTAAATATCCCGCTCGCACGCCTTCCGTAATCAAAGGTAATAGTACCATTTACGATAATCTCGCCTTCGTACACAACAGGCACGCTCACAGCAGTAAACTCCACTTAACTCCATCAAGAGTTCTGTGTTGACATGAAGTGGTAGCGCATGGAAAGGCAGCCTTTTTCTCATGGCACAGAAGATTCTTCTCCGTATATGAAAAGTATCCACAGACCAAGTGTTCGTACATTGGAGCATTGCCGTGAGTCTTGAATATGCGAATGCTGTTCTCAAAAACTGCTCACTGACTTCTTCGTCGGTAGACATTGGGAAGATCCCAGCTCACTCTGATCGTTAGTTCAGTTGCCAGTGGCAAGTCAACACTCTGAAAAGCGCTACTTGGAGAGTTTGTCACTTATGCCAAAGGATTCGTTCACGTTTCTACAGGTGCGGAGGTTGGCTTCTGTGACCAAATACCGTACCTGACAAACAATACTATCTATACCAACATCATTGGGCATAGTACAGTGGACGAAGCCTGGTACAAGACCGTGGTCAAAGCAGTCGACCTGGAGACCGACTTGAACAAGCTTCTGCGCGGGGACCTTACACCTGTTGGAAGCAACGGCGATGCACTGAGCACGGGTCAGAAGCAACGAGTTGCCCTGGCTCGAGCAGTGTATGCACGGAAGCCACTGATTGTGTTGGACGATGTGTTCAGTGGTATGGACAGCATTGCCAAAGCCCGCATCTACGACCGGCCGTTGAATTCTGGGGTCCTTTTACGCACTTTACAGACAACAATGGTGTTGGCTTGTCCAGACCAGCATCCACATCTTGCTGCAGACCACGTTATCACTATTCGTCCAGGTAACCCTCCCACCTCTGGCCCCCCAGCACAGCCGCGATTTCAACCTTCCCTTATTGTACAAAAAGAAACGGCTTCCGGCGAACTGGATACCACAGAACCTACCCATACTTCGAGGAACAAGGAGCAACGAGATGTTCAAAGTCCTGGTCGGCCGAACAAGGCATTGGAAATATCGAGTGATTGACGCACCTATACATTCTTGGCCAGAGCTGTGGGAACACGGAACACCACTGCACCGGTAGCTCTTGGGGCGATGTTTGGCGTTCTCTACACGTTTCCTTCGATTTGGGTGAAGTGGTGGACCGCTGATGCTGGAGCCAAAAGCGACTGCTCCCTTGGAATCTACGCCTTAAGGCGCAATTAATGCCTTATATCACTTTGTAACAAAAGCTAAGGATCCTGCTGGAGTTTTCAAAGTTCCATGTCCCCGATTTCTGAAACGATCGCGCTGGCATCCGGTCCACTTGAATGAATCTTGGAGCCATGTTGAACAAAGGTAGAAGAAGAAATGAGTGAAATATCTGACAGATATTTGAGGAAAAGTATGAAGCAACTTCCCCCCAGCACAATCAAACAGAAGATCAGCACCTGTACCAGCACAAGTAGCTGTGTCCAGTCCTGCCATCCGAAGGCGTGTAACACTTTCCTCCTCCAGTGATGATGTTCCCCGTCTCTCCAATCTGGCTCTGGCAATTGGAGTCGTAGTACAAGTGACAGTTGGTGCCGTAGGTCCCGTCGCCAACAGCCTTGATGCTGGCGATGGCATCGGAGGAACTCCAGCACGTTCCGCTGCATCTCTGCAGCCCAGTCCTGAATCAGCAAACGACACATGAAGCAGGACGCGACAGCCCGATCTGGGGACGACCGTGGTAAAAACTTACACCAGGGCCGTTGGCACCGATCTGATCGTTGCAGCCCGTGCCGCGGTAGTAACGGCCGCACTGGCCGTTGACGACGCCGGCGGCGGCGCAGGCGGCGCGGCGCTGGAGCTCGGTGGCTTCAAGGTTAATCACCTCGGGAGAGTAGTCCCTAGGAGGACCGAATGCAGCGGCAGCGGCGAGCTCAGCCGTGAGGAGGAGAACAAAGTTCTTGAGAAGCATATTTTTGCAATGGGTTCCACGAAGGTAAGTGTTTATTGGGGAGATGGGTGATGATGAGATGTCGAAGCTGGTATGAGATACTAAGAGTTGACGCGCGACATCCATGGTCTTTATACGCCAAATTTCGACACCTCTTCTTTCTTCTTTTCTTCCCCCCGCTTCTCAGCCTTAACTCAGTGTGATCTTCACACCCATAGGATCCCCTTCACTGTTAACATGCAAACCAGCTCCCACCTATCTGCGCACCATTGCCGGCATCCGGAACTATCTTATTGGTTGGAATACGTTCATCACCGTGCTTCTTTAATTCGTTGGATTCTGCATGTCTTGCAAAAGAGCCTGTTCCCCCTTAGTCCTGATGACCAAGCGGCGGTTTAATTATAGAGGCGAGAAGTAATAAACCCTCTTCCACCGGAGTATGTATTGGAATTTGTCTCTCTCATAGGGTAGTCCTTTGCCAACATATGACACCTGCGATACTAGTGTATGGTTCGCAACATCTACTAGTCGCCTATGTAGTCGAACTTCATTCGTTGCTCACATTTCAGCTACTATATGTAGTGCTGCTGACACATCCCACATGTCAGCCGCACTCAGGGTACTCGGATGACAACTTTAGTTTCGAATGCGACGCCATGGAACCTGAAACTGTCATTGGTCCAAAGAAACTGCTAGTCGACAACATGTGTCCATCATGTAGTGGTCAAAAGACGTGAGTGGCCAGACTAGTTGCAACCAGGGCCTAGTCCTTTTCCCGAAACGATTGCAATGAATCCGTCACTTCAAGATAGGTCTAACAATGCAACCCTCGGGGCTAACGGAAAGAGACATAGTATTTCTACTAAGTGCCGTGCCTGATGTGGTTAGGCCTGCAGATCTGTACAACAGTGAGCTTCGCAGGTTTCCATCTTGAGCAAACTCACTTCTGCCTAGCTAGCATCACGAGGTGTTTTGATAGCCGGCGCTTGCTTACGACCCATGCGTGTTGCAAAGCCTGGAATGAGGGGCTGACTAGACTCGCCACTGGCTGTGATAGTGACTGTGTCTCTCATACATAGGCCAATACCTTAGTCGCCCCAGACAGACTGTGCGCCTGCTGACAGCCGAGCTTTCGTAGGAGTATCGCCCATGTCAGCCCATCACAAGTTAGTTCTTACACCAGAGACACAGAGCTGTGAGGGAGAGGCCGGGGTGTTTCAAAATGAGGTGATTGAAAGACAAAGAGGCAACACAGGCTATGTGTAAGCAACGGTTTGCCGGGTCATCCGTGCCGCTTGTTTGTGGAGCGCATGTGAAAGGTAACTTTTGCGGGGTTGGCAGATCCGATCCTGCTCGTACAGGGTTTTCTTTTTTCTAAACCGGACATTTCAACCCGTGTATATGGATATGTCAATCTATAGGCTATATTCACCCGTCCTCTTGCATTGTGAATTTGTGGAACAAACTCGACGGGCAAGCCGATTACAAGGATTATCTGCGACTGCCTCATGTGTAAACGTAAGACAAGAACTCTGTAGAGGCTCTGAAAGTGATATATTGCACTGCAGTTTACGTGCCTTAAGTCGCCTCAGTTGCACGATGTCAGTTTAGTTACGCTAAACCCCAGCAGCCATAAACACTATCTTTAATTCGTAGGGCTATTAGCTCTGCAACGGTCGCCGGCGCATCAACTTGTAGCTAAAAAAAGAACTCCTTCGGCCTGAAGGGTACGTAAGGTTTAGACGTATCATGGATCTACTTCCCTATTCACCGCCTACCTTTCAGCTAGTCATTTGGCTTTGTACAACAGCTGCTGACAACGCACGAAAGGTGATGAAACCACAATGTATACTGCTCCGGGTTAATACACTGCAACGAATGGCGATCCGTGATCCATTTAGTAGAATTTAGACTTGCACGCAACTCGTAACACCCCGACGTGTGTGTCATGCCCAGCGGGTTTCCAGACACAGGATCTTGCTTATCTAATCCATAATAGTGATCAACTATGGATTCCTTCTGTGGGAGACGGCAAGCAACGAAGTGAGGCAATATCGCTGATATTGGTGATGGTGATGTGTAGCTAGAGGAAAAGGACTGCTGGCTGGCTGGCAAGGTGAAGAAGCTGGGTATCTGGCTGGCAGTGGCCACGTGACCAGACCAACACCTTCTAGTGTCATGCTCTGACACTTGACTACTTTCAATGATTAGGTACACACATGGTCTATCTGCGAAAAATGCACCCATCGGTTGCTCCAGAACTGTAATTATTGTCAAGAACGCAAGACATAGAAGTAACCGGCTAAGGGAAAACAAGTAATACCGACTTACGGCCCATAACGGGACAGATTGATCTGCCAAGCGGCGTTCCCTCGGCGACACGGCAGTCCAAGTAGTCTCACTCAAGGTCGCCCCAGTAGTGATCGTGGCTGTTTTCCAGCCACTGATGGCACACGAGGCTCGCTCGTGCCAGGTCTGTATTGCCGAGGTGGCCAAGGCACTAATGGAGAATTTCCGAAGAAAGCGTTGCGATGAACATTTTCGATGATGATTATTCTTCGGTCGCCAAGTGGGTTGGCTCAGTTCTCAAGGGCTGGTTATTTTTCGGCAGATAGCCCTTTGCGACGGACTGGGAAGGAATCCAAGGATGCGATGAAGAGTCCCGTCTGCCTTCACCTCAATCACGTGAAGTCTTGAAGATGTGCCTGGCTGACAGCCAAGGCGCTAATGGTTTCTTACATAAACAGGGCCGAAACTCGGTCGGAAGTGGGGCGGGGGCACGCTAAGCTACTACGGTAGGCCCTGAATTGCTTCGTTGGCTGGTGTCAATCAAGAATTGATCCGGGCGCCACGAGGTTGGCGCAAGCACAACGGATGATGTCGTCCGGGGGGCCTCCACCTCCGCTGACCCTGTAAAACGACTGGCCGCGGCGGGTGCATTGGCTCGGAATGCTTCGGTCCACTGCGTTTCATTGCTACTCGGGCCGCGCAAGTAGCTTCCAGGGCGGTTGAGGCTGCGGGAGCGGTCGATCATCGAGAAGCTGAGTTCGTGGGTGCATATAGGTAGGGCGGGTTGGATAAGATTTTACGAGTGACTAGGTACACCTGACCCAACGCTTGGCCTGTTTTCGTCCCGTAGTCAAAATAATCATTGCGATCAGACAGATAATGTTGCGGGGGAATAAAGGCTACCTAGATCGATGGAGATAGGATGGACTCATGGATAGATGCAAAAACCGGGAATTGATCAGAGCGGGAATAATTACTGGAGATTGGAACTGCCCCGGATGATGGACTGTTGTTCCCTGCCTCCCCCGCTTCCTGCTCACTCACTCACTCACTCACTGCTCCCTCGTGGACATGAGTTCGGGCCCCCAGACCGATGACGTCATCGCTTGAGCCGCCGTTCGCGCTCCTGCATTTCGCTTTGCCCTGTTTGGAAACCCAAATCGCCTGGTGCGGCGGGGTGACTGCAGGTCCTCGTAGGCAGCCAAATGGGGAAGCTTTTCCTCTTCCGTCGGCCTTTGTTGATGGGGGACACGGGAATGAGATACCAAGACGGAGGGAGAAAAGGGACTCAAAAAGGAAAAAATCCTGACAAAGGAAAAATAACCTCGCTACAATTACTAAGAGGGTGGGTGGGCGGTCCTTTGCTGCTCTCGCTGACCTAATCACGGCGTCGTCCCTTGGCAATTGCCAGGCACAGCTGGATTCTCAGTCTTCCACCCACCCACCTCGTAGGAAACAAGCTTTGGGATGCCGCCTTTGCCAAGTTCGCTGCCGCTGTAGCGCCACTTGGCAGAAACTTCAACTCTCCGCCGGCCACTGAAAACGAAATGAGCCGCGAACCGCCTGTCGTGATCCATCCCGTTCCGTTACTGCTCGCAAGTCTCGGGTGGCTCAATGCGACCAGTCGTGGGTCGGCGGCATCTACATAGTATCTATCTGGTGGCATCCCGACTTTGACTTTGATCGGCATCAACCCAGGTGACTGGCCGTGCACGTGAGCAGTCTCCCCATCCCATCGCATCCCATCGCATCCCATCCCCTGATTTTCTCCTCCTCCTCCTCCGGACCCTCTCCGTCGAATCCACCCCCTGTGGATCGCCTCACCGACCTGTGACGGTGTAACCGCTGTCTGACGTTGGCACTAAGGTACGGTCGCTTGGTTGCACAACTGACGTTGGCAGGACCAACGCTATCATGGTAGATTTTTTTACTACTCCTCTCTCTCCCTCGTTGTCCGCCAAACGATGCATCTCGAAATGTGGGGCGTTAGTTGCGCTAAACGTTGCCTGGTTTCGCGTCACCGTCCGTCGGCGGTGATGTCACGGTGGGCTACCACACATTTGGGGTCAGAGACCAGACAACAGCAGCACACAACTTGGTTCGGTCAATCGTCATGGAGACTGAGAGCAATGTCCCTCGGCTTCTCCGTCCCAAGTCCCGTTAGGCATTGATATAGGTACTCTGAATCACTCCTAACTACAGTTCAACCTTGGCTGATCCCTTGTTTCCTCGAACCGTACAGAGTTTTGGTCGTCCGAGGTAGTCTACACGCCTATCCATCCCTCTACCCTTTCTCCATCTCCCTCACCTTTCTGTCCTCTTATAAACGGGCAGGATAGCGACAGATCTGCGCCATTTTCCGTCTTTCTTTCACCATTCCTCCATCACACTCATAGACAGACATTTGTGGTATTCGCCCATTATGCCTAATACTCGTTTCGTCGAGGAACCACCTCAGGTCATCAACGAGGCCGACCTCAAAGCCGCCAACGAGAAGCTCGAATCCCGCGACGAGCCCGCGGTGGACGCTGATGTAAGCAACAGCGAGCAAGCCTCCTCAAAAGAACTCGGGCACGGCACCGATCACTCGGGGCACGACGCCAACGGAATTGCCGGTAATGGCAACGGGGCCAAGCTCGAGAAGCTGGGCACCTACGACAAGTACGAGATCACCGAGGACGACTGCTACAACGAGCTGGGATTCAGCTTCCCCAAGTGGAAGAAGTGGTATATCCTCACCGTCATCTTCTGGGTCCAGGTGTCAATGAACTTCAACACCTCGCTCTACTCCAACGCCATCCCCGGCATCTCGGAGGAGTTCCACGTCAGCGCCCAGGCCGGCCGCTGCGGCGCCATGATCTTCCTGGTCCTCTACGCCTTCGGCTGCGAGCTGTGGGCCCCTTGGTCCGAGGAGTTCGGCCGCTGGCCGGTGCTCCAGCTCTCGCTGGCCCTCGTCAACGTCTGGCAGCTACCCGTCGCCCTGGCCCCCAACTTCGCCACCATCATGGTCGGCCGCGCTCTGGGCGGTCTTTCGTCCGCCGGCGGTTCCGTCACCCTTGGTATGATAGCTGACTTGTTCGAGTCCGATGATCAGCAGTACGCCGTCGCCTACGTCGTCTTCTCCTCGGTTGGCGGGTCCGTACTCGGCCCCATCGTTGGCGGATTCACCGAGGCTCATTTGAACTGGAGGTACGTGACCACTGTCTGCCTCATCAAGAATCAAACTAACGTGAGTGTAGATGGTCCATCTGGGTCCAGCTCATCTTCGGAGTCGCGGTCCAGGCCCTCCACTTCTTCACCGTCCCCGAGACGCGTACCACAATCATGATGAACCGTATCGCCAAGCGCCGCAGAAAGGAGGGCAACCCCAACATCTGGGGCCCCGACGAACTCGTCCCCTTCAAGGATCGCTTCTCCGTCAAGGAGATCCTGTCCACTTGGGTGCGCCCCTTCAAGATGTTCCTCACCGAGCCCATCGTGCTCGTGCTGTCGCTGCTCTCTGGCTTCTCTGATGCCCTCATCTTCATGTTCATCCAATCCTTCGTCCTCGTCTACCAGCAGTGGAACTTTGACACCGTTCAGGTCGGCCTCGCCTTCATCCCCATCGGCATTGGCTACGTCCTCGCCTGGCTTCTCTTCATCCCCGCCATCAGGCGTAACATCAAGGAGCGCGAGGCCAAGCCGAACGACGACAGGGCCCAGTACGAGTCTCGTCTCTGGATCCTCCTCTACACGGCGCCCTGCCTGCCGATCGGTCTGATCGGTTTCGCCTGGACCATCCAGGGCCCGCCCATCCACTGGATCGGCTCCATGGTCTTTGCCGCCATCGTCGGCATCGCCAACTACGCCATCTACATGGCTACAATCGACTACATGCTGTGTGCATACGGCCCTTACTCTGCTTCGGCGACTGGCGGCAACGGCTGGGCGCGCGACTTTCTCGCAGGCGTCCTCACCGTGCCCGCCACGCCCTTCTTCACCAACATCGGCGCCGCCAGCGGCAAGAACCTGGAGTACGCCTGCACGATCCTGTTCTGCATCTCCTTCGTTCTCGTCGTTGCCGTTTACGTCATCTATTGGAAGGGCCCCGCCCTGCGCGCTCGCTCGCCGTTCGCGCAGAAGCTTGCGGGCGCGAGAGACGACGTTGGAGGTCGCAACGTGAGCTACGCCCCCGGAGAGGGACCGGCCAGTACGTCGAACCCGAACGCCGCCTTGGCTGACCGATATGCTGACCATGTCCTTTTAGGTGCTGCTTCCGGCACTGACCAGCCCGATCGCCCCGGTTACCAGCGTTCGTACAGCCAGCAAAGCCGCTTCTTCGGCGAGAACCGCGTCACGCCTCGCGGTACCCCCAGAGGCACTCCGTCTGCGAGCAGGGCCAACAGTTTCGTCGGCACGAGGCGCACGGCGGCCAAGTAATGTCTAGTGCCGGGCCAGACCAAGCTCCTGGACTGGGAGCCGCTCTGTCACGGTTTTGTTTTCATCATCCATGATACCCACACACAGTCAGTCGACTTTGTCTAGACGTACGTAGTCATAATACAGTCATAGTGCAAACATTCTGCTCAGTGAAGGCTCGTGCGGTGTCGTCCTCGTCCAGACTTTCGGCGGCAATGCTGAGAGTATGTTTGCCAAAAGCGCGCGCTTCGCAATCAATGTATAGGTTATTTGACTCGCAGCGGTCGTCGTGAAAAGCCATACTACCCACCTCGTTGGTTGTTTACTACCGAGTCGTTGAGGCGGTGCCCTCGATATCGACAAGGGACTTTTCCCCCCCTTAGTTGCATGCCGCCTCCGGAACATGACGTGGCGCCCTACCGAAGTAGTATCCGCGGCGGGGCTTGAGATGAATGTAACAGGTCACGGACAGTAGCCAGGTTCGCATCGTGACCAGGTATCATACGTCACCTCCTTCGCCTCCCCCCCTTGTCCATAACAGCAAAAATTGACTTGAGCGGTCTGGCAAGAGAACGAAAGGGGGGTAGCCATGGAGCCGGAATGACTTATACCCAGGCCCTGTCCTTGCGGGTGAGAGGCACGCCCCATATTTTTCGTATCCGCGGAAGTTGGGCGTAAAGGCCCGCGGCTACTACCTCATGAATTGCCGGACTGTTGCAAATGTTGTTGATGTGGACCAATCGGGGGGATGACCAAACGTGTATCCGTAAAGAAAAAAAAAAAAGAATCTCCACCCACCGGAGTAAACCATATCCGTAGATGGCTGAGGAAGGATACCTCTACAGAGTTGTTTAACCTACAAGGTACACGTACCTTTCCAGGTTGACGTTCTTGAGATGTTAAAGTACTCGCTTTTACTAGATGTTGAATAATCGTAGAGCATGCCTGTCAATGCTATATGTGTACGTGGAAACCTCGTGACAGGCTAACATTCAGAAGCCTGGAGGAGTCTAGGCGTTTCTGATATATTTATGGTTCGTTCGTTATACGTTGCATCCGATCAGTATTGATTTTGCGAATTATTGAGCACGATCCTTACACTGTGTTTATCAGACTGTGTTAAGAGTGTGTATCGACTGTGCGACCTTAAGAGGACGTTAATCGGAGCGCGACCAATCAGATAAACTTGATGAAGAAAAAAATTGAAATCAAAATATTAAAACCAGATTTATAGGCTGCTAAAAGGTTGAGAGACCGTACAGTAGGCGAAGCCAACCCGCAAAGAAACCGGACTGGAGTCCGGGGTTGGCGGACGAGAGCGCCATACACGCACCAAGAGTTGCGATCATCATCGACCGGTGTGAAGTCAAGTATGTTCAGCCCGCGCCGCTGTTTTGAGGTGTCATTCAGATACCCATTGACAACATAGTATTCACAATATATGGAGTACATGAGAGTTCCGGCATTGAATCCACGTGGTTGGTCTGTGCATTTGAATCCAGAACAACAACGAGCACAAGTGGCCGGTCGATCCAGCACTTGAATGCTCTATTCCATTGAGTGCCAGTGGGCCTAGCCTCGCCGCAACAACTGGGCGGGATCGACGGTCCACAGCCGGTCAAAAGATGACGCCCTGAAATCAACGCATGCCTGACGAGTACAGCTCTTCCTCCTCCTTGTGTTTTACCCCGTTGTGGTTTTTCTTTTTTCTTTTTTCATTTACTTGTGCCCGTCGAACGGAGACATCTCGACCGCATAGGTCGTCTCCTTGCGGATGCCGCGAATGGGCACGGTGCTCTCCTTGTCCGAAGCAGTATCCTCGTCGAGGCGGGTCCAGTCGCCATGTTCTGCGTCGCCCACCTCAAAGTTCGACTTCAAGCCCTTGCGGATCTTGCTCTTGTTCGTCCCTCCCGAGCCGCCGATGGTGACGAGCGCGGCGGACGACGGGTTGAGTCCGCTGGAGCCACCCGTGCCTTTGGTTGCACTTTGGCTCGCGACGTGGCGCGTGACGAGTTGGCGCAGGGCGGGAAGCGATCCGGCAACAATGCCAACGGCGGTCTCAACATTGGACCAAAGAGGGATGTTGGCGATGTGGTCTGCGTGCGCCGAGTTGGGTCAGCAGAGGAATCTACGAAACGAATGCTTGGGAGCAGGGGGTCTGAACGTACAGGCAAAGTCGTCCAAGGGGCGGTTGTAGTGGTCGATATAGGGAGTGCGAATCATGGTGCAGATGGAAGCACTTTATTGACGTAGCCGTGACAGTCAGCCGATGCGTTCATCCAGCGGAGGGCGTCCAGACAGTGTCGCGAGACAGACAGCACGCGGGATCGTCACTTACAAGGAGCCGAAAGAAAGGATGGTGGAAACCACGATCTTGGTCGAGAGCTTCATCTGCGTTTGCCAGAGAATGATGGCCGGGAGAACGGCACACGCGAGGTCCGTGGCGATGGTGGCTGCGGTCGACGTGTACGACAAGGCCAGCATGGAGGTGACCGAAGAGCACTCGCCACGGCCTTCGGCGATGAGGCTCTGGTCCCAGTTGGCCGCGACCGGGCGGCACAGCATAAGAACGCCAATGAAGGCTGTCAGGAACGAGGCAACCGTAAGCCCCAGCAGGGCGTAGACAGCCATGCGCAGCCTGGGCATGGTGGTGGCGATCCGTAGCGTAGTGTAGCAAATCGATGCCTTGACAGCGCACAACGCTATGATATACAGAAGCATCCAGAGCATCAAGTACTTGATGGATTCAACCATCATCGTCGGGTTAAGGTATGCATTGCGCGTGCCAAGGCCGCTCCTGGCGCCCATGCAGGCGAGGACGACATCCACGAGGTAGACGGCCTAAGGATAGATGTCTGTCAGTGCGCTGCTCAAGCCCGGTGCACAGCTGATGACAATGCAAAAAGTGCATGCGTCCGCCCGTCTTTGGGACAGATATTTCTTACCAGACCGAAAACCATCAGGCCATCATCCACTTTGAAGCTCCCCGCCTTAAGCCGCTGATGTGTTCTCAAGGCCACCACAATCAGCGACATTGTGCCGCCGACGATGGATACGACATATAAGCTCAGGCCTGTGCCGTCGAGCGTTGTGAGGAACCGTTGGTTGGGGTCTATGGTCGACATGTTGCTTGTGCCAATTGCATGAATTGCTCCGTACGGATTCCTAGATGGGGTGGCCGGGCTCCGCTAGAATATATAAGAGATACTAGCTGAGTAAGGGGTAGTGCAAATTTCATAAACGACCGTCGAGAAGGAGAAGTAACAACATGTAAAAAGAGGGCGACAGTGGTCTAACAACCATATAGAAGCAGGTGAACTTCACGCTCTATTCCTTTACATGCCCTGCCCCTACACTAATATATCTCCTCTAAAGAGTGGCTTGATTTTTTTTTTTCTTTTCTTCTCCTCCGCTAGCGAGCTTCTAGGTTGAACCTACGCATTTTGCGTCAATAAGGCAATAACCAACTGCCAAGTAACTGGCATCTGACTCGTAGTTGGCAGATAGGCCCGCCGAAGCACCCATGTAGATGCGGCAAGTCCCTGGAGAGTCCCGGATAATCCCTGAGGGGCCGTAGAAGATTCATTGAACAACCCACTCTTAGTCGTCAGGGATTATTGTTTGGCGGGTACAGAGTAGCATTCCTGGACCCAGAAGTGGGCATTGGAGGAGTTGAGGCAATTTGTGGAATACCAGCCAACGCAACGTAGGTTTGACCCATTTCTTTCCCCTGGAATTCCACATTCGGGTAATGAGCAAAAGAGCATCATCTTTCCTCATCCTAGGGTCTTTTTTTTTTTTTTTTTTTCCTTTTCTTTCTTTGGTCAAGCTCAGACGTGAGCCCAGATTGGGTGGGGGGGGGGGCGCATGCCTGCGATATAGATCCTATCCAGATCCAGGGCGTGGACGGTTCAGTCGCCGCCAGAATGGAAAAAGTTTTGGTCCAACAGAGAGAAAAGACGACAGTTTCCACATTGGGAAGTACTCGACATGGGGTTTGTACGGCTTCACATCCTGGAAGCATCCTCATGATTGGCCTGGCCCCCTTTGTTGGAACCCAGAAATGGGGACAACAGGGCCTGGGTTACCAAACCCTTTTCCTTAATAACAGCGTGCCCCGGACCCCATGGAGCAAAGTCAAAGTCAAGCTTTGCATATTGATCTGATCTAGTGTTGCTCCAAAGACTACTACGCGGCATTTCTCATCATACACACTTTTACGTTACGTTGTATCGTGAAATCACACATCATGTCTGCTATTACCGTTCCCATCACGCAAGCCCCTCCGTACAGGGTTCACGAGGGCAAGACAGCCGTCGTTACAGGCGGCTCAAGAAGTACAGTTGCTTTCATCCGACGTTGAGCCGCAGCAGCACATGCAGCATGCTGACAAAACCATCCAGGCATCGGCGCTTCCATTGCCCAGAACCTCGCCTCCAAGGGCGCCAACGTTGTCCTCGTCTACCTGACTGAGGCATCTGACGCGCCTGCCGCCGCTCTGGCCGCGAAGCTGTCCAAGGCACACAATGTCAAGGCAGTTCCCCTGCGTGCCGACTTCACCACGCCCGAGGGCTGCGCCAAGGTTGTCTCCGCCGTGAAGAACGACATGCCGCCCAACGCCAAGACGGGGAAGCCTCAGGTCGACATCCTCGTCAACTGCGCGGCTCTCTTCCACGCCATGCCCCTCGAGGCCGTCAACGTGGAGGACTTCCACAAGGTCTACTCCACCAACGTCCTCGGTCCTATCCTCATCACCCAGGCCGTCAAGCCGCTTCTGCCCACCGACCGCTCCGGCCGCATCGTCAACATCTCGAGCGTCGGCTCCAAGGTTGGCCTTGAGTACCTGACGCTCTACGGCGGCAGCAAGGGCGCGCTCGAGGCCATGACCCGCACCTGGGCGCGCGAGCTCAAGGAGAACTGCACCGTCAACGCCTGCAACCCCAGTTCCACCATGACGGATATGCTCCGCGCCGCCCCCGAGGAGGCCAAGCAGGCCATCTCAAGCTGGTACCCCCTGACCCCGCTGTGCGGCATCCGCGAGTGGGACACGGAGGAGCAGAAGGAGATGGCTGCGAAGTACGGTGGACGCGCCGGATACGCCGAGGAAATCGCAGGAATTGTCGGCATGATCTGCTCGCCGGAGAGCGGGTGGATGACCGGATGCCTGGTCAGTGCCAACGGAGGACAATGGATGGCCAGTTAAAAACAAGACAAAACAAAAACACATATTTACCTATGCTATGCAACCCTAATTCGCGACGTACTGAACATGCATTGAGTTTACAATCAACCGAACGATCGCCAGCTTCCTTGCGTCAATCTGGTTTTGACTGCCCACCTAATCCGGGGACCGATGACGCCAGTGACCTTGCGGCCATCCGAGCCTCTCTGCCGGCTCTGGAGATACCACCTACTTGGTAGTCAAAGGCGTCCGTCGTGCGAGCGATGGCACCCATTGGACGGTGGGGGTCCCAAGAACGTTGGCGTAAAACGCCACCACTACCGGGGACGCGGCAGTGAAAGGTGCGAGCCGGTGGCGCCGAACGGGCGGCGTCTGTGCACGACCTCGATTCAATACCCCGCAATGTCTGTTCATGTTCGTGCGACCTGCGAAGTCGAATGGTCGATGATCTTCTATCTGGCCAAGACTGCTACCCACTGCTACTACGTACAGGGGGAGGGGGTTAACGGGGAGGCGTTTTGATCGCTTCTTCGAAAAACAACGAATGGGCTAGCGCGAGCCGACTTCGTACTCGCTTGTATGGATGCCCAGCGTTTCGGCGCCAGACGCGCAAGATAACGTTGCAGGGATCATCAGGTAGAGCCGGCCAAGTGCTGTTGGCGCGAATTACAACGGGAGGTGCAGGGAGCAAGGATCAGGACGGCACATTAATACGGCAACTCGAGACGAGTTGACTAGTAGTAATGGATGGTCGGCTGAGTGTAGCATTGGCGAAAGTTTTGGCAGATCGCTCCGACTTCCCGGGTTTCGATGAGCTGGAGCCCCAGGGCTGGAGTTATGTATCATCGCTCGTATTGCGCGTGTATTTAGGCCGAGGTACGATGCATACCATGGCCGCAACTTTATGCGTACGACGTACAGCGTAGTAGGGGGCTCCACCTTTGGTAATGGAGATATCCGCACAAAAGAATGGCAAGAGGCAACTAGTAGAACAGGTCTGTGGAGGTCCGGATGGCAGTTGGACCGCCGATGGCCATTGGGATCCATGTATTGCGTTGATAGAGCTCGCTGCGGAGGCTCATCTCCCATGTCGTGTGCTCAGAAGCGTTAGAGCAGAACTCATTTGGAACAAGACTTATTTGGAACAGGACTTATTTGGAACAGAACTTATTTGGAACAGGACTTACTATGCATTTGGAACATGACTTATTCGGAACGCGAATGCCAGTCTGGGTGATGACCCTTGAAGGAACCTGGCTAGTCGGTATCTAGCGAGCCCTAACTAGGCAATGACGTGCAATTTTGGTATTGGGGGTCATTTCGCGCCTTTTGCTTATTTCGGGTCCGTTGTCTCGCTTAACAGGCCGGGCCTAGTCATTCCGTTCATGGATGCTGGAAGGCCAGCTGATTATTGATACACGGGGTTGCCGCCAAGTTTTGACCTGTCACTAGCAATTGTTTGCTCCAACGCTTCCTTGCTTGTTGGTGAGTACCGTAGTTGACTCACGTCTCGTACGACTGCTCATCTCTCATTTTTCCTAGACATAGAGAGTAAGGCTTGAGACTTCCAATCATACTGGACTCCCAGGTTAACCGGCGGGGGGGAGGGGTCAGGTTACTGTAAATTTGTCGGATCAATAATCATACCGTACCATTTCACCAACAAGTGTGTTTCATATACTGCGTATCGGGTTTTTACGTGCTGTAATATTATATGCTGCGGGCAAACTACACTAGACCGCTCATAGGGGTTTAAAGCGACTACATCCATCCATGCTATACCAGCACCAACGGGATTGGTTTAATGATCTGAGATTGCGGTGGCGACCATACATTGTTTTTAAATCGCTCTAGACATCCATAAGCAGTCTAAAGATATCACAGTTCACTCGGTATAGGAATATAACCGATACGTCCCACCTCTGACCCTGGCCACATGTCAATTTCTCAATACGGTACAAAACACCCAGTAAGGTAGAGCAACTGCTGAGTCAAACTTCACTTCAACCGTGGCCTGCGGCGACATCAGCCACTACAGGTCGTTGCTGGGTTGTGGCTTGACTTATGATGATGGCTCGGAAGTCCTGTTCGCTGGCGTACTGGCAGAAGCTATAAGAACACGATGAGAGACCATAGATCCTTCGTAGCAGCTATATAGAAACACACTTTTCGTTGTTAGACACAAAAACTAGTTCTTGACCAATCACGGTGGTAGCGAGGAACAAACACAAAATCATTCCATTATATCTGCACTGAGGAAACAAAATCGTCCTTGGGGGCGGCTCTCTTTTCTTTGCTGGCAGCATCATTAGCCTTTGACAGTACCCTATCTCGCTTTGTTCCACGAAGTGGTTTCCGTTAGGGAAAGCTGGTCAAGCCATCGAGTAGCCTAATGCACGAAGCTTACTGTGCTTAACCTAAGTTATACTCTTATCTTTTCAGCCTAAATTGATTCTTGGGTATCATGACTCATTATCAAGTAACAACTCCTCCGTGTACTGAGGAAAGAAAATAGAAAGAAACGACTAGTATACCATCTAAGGAGTTTTTCTGAAATGTACATGAGGGTTAGCGTCGGGATGCCAGGCGTCCTGCAAAAAAAAAGCCAGCCCGAGGCCACGTGACGTGCCTCAGCAGCTCTGCCCATATACCAACTGTCACACAAAAATAATGCTGTTGATTACAGGCAGCGATTAATGCCTTATATCACCTCCCGATATAACTTCCGAGATTGTAGAAATCCTGTTCATATAGTCCAGATGTAACTAGACTGAGCTTGCAGGGAAGCTTATTACCCCCGTAGATCTGTACCATCTACCAAGTAGTGCAGGTTTACAACACTCTTAGTTCAGATATCTAAGATAAAGGAGGCCTATAGGATATCTATAATGTGTTTAGGTAGGAATAGGACCTATAGGGTCTACAATGCTTAGACTCTGACTCTACACTTAACTGTTATGGTGTTATGCAGAGCAAACTGGGCTTATAACTGTTACATAAAAACAACGCTGTTAGTTGCAAGCAGCATTTAACGACTTGTATTACCTCGAGACCCCAAAAGAGCTGGAAAAAACAGCTTCTCTTCTTGTTCAACAGCCAGTAGCGACTCAAATTGACTGCTGTTCAACCCATCCGTACGGATACCCCTGTGATACCACATTTACCCCTCCAACGCAGGAAATGTTCTCAAACGTCCTTGACTCTGACAGTAGGCCAACTCAGACCGCTTTTTCACTGAGGATCTTTATGGCACATATTTCCAACTAAGAGTGAGACAAGTAGCGGGGTTGACCCACGACGCCAAGCATGCAGCTTATGGTAGGACGTAAGCAGTGTCGTTTAGATAAGGAAAAGCCCAGCATATAAACAGTGTAGGTCGTACGTTCCACGTCCTCCTTTCAATGTTTTCCATCCGTCACGCTCGAAAATACGCAGGCTAAATTCTCATTACTTACCATGGGCGACATCGCAAACCCCACAGCCAAGTTCACCATTGAAGGCGGGTTCGTTCAGATTATCAATGGGCAATCGGCTACTACGGAGAAGACGCGGCATGGTGTGAACCCTGCGAGCCTTGAGCCCAAGGAAGAAGTTCCCGTGGCCTCCCGTGGCGATGTTGATCGCGCCGTCGCCGCCGCCCAAGCTGCGTTCAAGCTTTGGTCCAAGGTTCCGTACGATGAACGACGAAAAGCCGTGTTGGCATTTGCGGATGCCCTCGACGGCATGAGGAGCCAGTTCCGAGACCTCCTGATATCGGAGCAAGGCAAGCCGGTATGTCATTGAGCAGTCTGTCTTATTAATGATTTCGCCGACGCTCACTGGCTGCAAACCAGATCCCTCAAGCGGACGTGGAAACCCACTTATCAATCAGTTGGATAAGAGGCCTGGCCGACATTCCGACTCCAGAGGATGTGGTTGAGGACAGCGAGACCCGTACCGTCGTCACGAGATACACCCCTCTCGGCGTGGTCGGGGCAATCATTCCTTGGAACTTCCCGCTTCTCTTGCTCACCGGAAAGCTTGCGCCAGCCCTGCTTACAGGGAATGTCATCATTGTTAAGCCATCGTGAGCCTGAGATTCTCCTGAAATGCCGCGATAACGTCAAATGGCTGACATATCAGTCCCTTCACACCCTACTGCGGCCTCAAGCTTGTAGAGTTAGCTCAGCAGTTCTTCCCACCGGGTGTCGTCCAATCCCTCAGCGGTGATGACGATCTTGGACCGTGGCTTACAAGCCATCCGGGGATCGACAAGATCAGCTTCACTGGATCGACGGCGACTGGCAAGCTGGTCATGCAGAGTGCGAGCAAGACTCTAAAGAGAGTGACTCTAGAGCTGTGAGTTTCTAACTGCCCAACCTACAGCTGGAATGTGAGTTGATACTAACCGGGAGAAAGGGGAGGAAACGATCCCGCAATTGTATTTCCCGACGTGGATATTGATAAAGTTGCCGAGAAGGTATGGCACACATATCACGGTTGGTGGAACTGATACTGACCAAACACAGGTCGCCTTCTTCGCTTTTTTGAATTCTGGCCAGGTGGGTAGAGTTAAGCAGCATATCAATCTCGAACATCGCATCGACTAACGACCCTCGTTACGTGTCCTAGATCTGTCTTAACTTGAAGCGAATCTATGTCCATGAAACGATCTTTGAGAAGTTCAAAGAGGCGTTGGTAAAGCACGTCAAAGGCTACAACATTGGAGATGGCTCCCGGGAGGGCGTCACACATGGCCCGATCCAGAATTCGATGCAATACGAGCGGGTCAAGACCTTCTTCAGCGATATCAAGTCCCAAGGCTGGAAAGTAGCGGTGGGAGGCGAGATTGAGACCTCGCAGGGGTATTTCATCACCCCGACCATCATTGACCGCCCCCCCGAGAAGTCTCGCATCGTGGTCGAGGAACCATTTGGTATGTCCAATCTTTTGCAATCTCAGTCTTTCGCTTTGGCACACGATGAATGCGTGCTCACAACCGGCGATTCCTTTTCAGGTCCTATCGTTCCTCTTCTTTCGTGGAAAGACGAGGACGAAGTGATTGACCGAGCGAACGACTCCGACATGGGATTGGGTGCGTCGGTCTGGACGAACGACCTGGAGACGGCAGCCAGAGTCGCCAAGCAGATCCAGGCAGGCAATGTGTGGATCAACAGCCACTTTGAACTGACTCCCTTGACGCCTTTCTCTGGCCACAAGGAGAGCGGCATTGGAGTGGAATGGGGCGCGCATGGCCTCAAGAGTTTCTGCAACGTTCAGTCGTTGTTCTTCAACAAGCATGTCGTGAGCTGATGGGCTGTTCATAGCTCGCCGGTGTTGGATCTGAATGGATATGGATACAGGTTCTATTTCACTCAAAGTATTGCCAGTATGGCAGCAAACTGCAACCCCATTGAACCCCATTGAAGAATCGACACATATGAACTCTGAATCAAAACCTACGGGGGCTTCGTTGATTCGACGTGCCGTCATCAGTCAGAAGGACGGGGACGGGATTGAATGCTGCGATGCACTAACAACCAGCAACGGCTAGACCTTTAGCGTATGGGCAGTGCGTCATCTTGCAGCCAGCTGTCATCCATATCGAGTATAGTGCATGTCTTTCAACAGGTCTGATTGGTATCGCACAGCCTGGTTCCTCCCCTTTGGAACGGTGCTGCTACCTTGTGCTTGCTCGTTGATCGCTGTCGGACCTCTGCGCCAATCAAGAATGAGACTTTTGGTCCTAGTGTATAGTTGTTGTTTGAGAGTTCCACGAGCACATGGCAAACATAAAGATGGGCCGAGCCACTTCCCAACCTTGGAAAAACGATCGCCTCTGTGCATGTAAACTAGTTTCACACCCTGCTTCCATCGTTAGGAGTCGCCCCGAAGAGTCTTGGCAGACCCCCCCGTGATAATGACCGACTGCACCACCGTCCCATCTCCGCCTCCGACGGAGAAAACCTTCCGCGCCTTCACCGAGGCGCAGGCCGCGTCCTATGCCCGGGGCCGGCCGGGCTATCACCAATCTCTCTACGACCAGATCTGCGACCACCACACCTCGACGGGCGGGAAACTCAACACCGTCTTGGACGTCGGCTGCGGGCCCGGCACCGTCACCCGGGAACTCGGCCCGCGATTCGCACGGGCCATCGGCCTGGACCCCGCCGAGGGCATGATCGTCGCCGCCCGGTCCCTGGGCGGGGTCTCGGCGACCTCGGAGCCCATCCGCTTCGAGGTCTCCCTCGCCGAGGAGCTGGGGTCGGCACTTTCCCCCGCCATCCCCGACGCCAGCGTGGACCTCATCACGGCGGCCACGGCGGCGCACTGGTTCGACATGCCCGCCTTCTGGGCCGCCGCCGCCCGCGTGCTGAAGCCGGGCGGGTCCGTCGCCATCTGGACGGGGTCCGCCAAGTACGTGCACCCCGCGACGCCGAACCTCCAGCGCCTGCAGGAGACGCTGCTCGCCTTCCGCCAGGAGCACCTGCTACCGTACATGGCCCCCGGGAACCACATGGTCGACGCCTTGTACGCGACGCTGCCGCTGCCCTGGACGCTAGAGGAGCCGGTGACCGAGTTCGAAGAGAGCGCCTTCTTCCGGAGGGAATGGAACAAGGACGGCGTGCTGACGCCAGGGGACGAGCATTTCCTGGCGCAGCAGGTGTTTGGTATGGACGACATCGAGAAGTTCCTGGAGACGGTGAGCCCCGTCATGCGGTGGCGCGAGGCGCACCCAGACGCCATCGGGACAGAGCGGGACGTGGTCAAGATGCTGCGGGAGACAATCGAGACCCTGCTTTCCGAAGCAGGCGTGGAGAAGAGCAAGGCCGCCATCGTCACTAGCGTCGCCGGGGTTCTTCTCATGGTGAAAAAGAAGGTCTAGAAAGCGGTAACGCTACGAACTCTGTCGGGGTAGGGGGTGGGAGGGCGGTTCCCTGACAGGAGGGGGGGAGTCGTTGAGTGAACGTAGTCGTCAACCCTTGTGTGGGCGTCGATGGAATGGCACAGCCCCGGCCACCCGGCCCGCTTGTGACGGTTTTTTGGCGATAGCCAAGTGTTTGCATGTTTGTCAAGGCCGCCACATTCGCGGTGTTTGCTGGCAAATGCGAGCACTGTTTGCCTGCAGGTGTTTGCCGGTTGGGCCTGGCATAGTCGACTGCTGCGACGCTTTGGGGAGGGTAGTTATAAGTCATCAGAAAGAACCAGGAACGAGAACAGAAAAGCTGCTGTTCTTTTTTCCCCGCTGCGTTCCGTGTGTTTCTCACTTTTCCCGACTATTTCGCCGCAGACCCCTCAAACATGACCCAGAAAGTCAGCATGGATTCGGACCTCGTCGACTGGAAGGAGGCGTTCCTCTTCTTCTACTGGGACCTCAGAAAGCTCCGAGCGAACCGCATCAAGGAGGGCTACATTGCGGACCGGCTGATTGTCGAGTTCTTCCAGCAAACCAAGCCGACCATGGCTTATGAGGGTCCAGACATGAACTGGAACTGGATCCTCTACCGTCTCATGAGAGCTCTCCGGGCTCAACACGGTACCAACACAAATAAATTAGCAGAGCCGTCGGAGTCGAACTGACGTGCGGCAGGATTCCACACTGCGCCGGAAACCACGACGTTCAGCTACAATTGGCTTAGCGATACCGCGGGCCCGAGTCACACGAAGGCCCCGTTCGTCGACTGGGTGCGTCTCGAGACCCAGACCCATCTGCTTTTCACGTACGCCAACAGCACGATCGATCGATTCCTCACCCACCTCGTCACCGAGGTCTACGGCCCGCTGCACCAGTGGACAGAGTGGACACTGCACAACCCCTTCCTGGTCGAGTTCCAGAGAGCCCACGGCATCCAGCCCTGGAGCGTGCCCCTGCCCCTGCCGGGCGCGAGCGAGGACCTGGACCAGATCGCGTGGCCGGATGCCCCCGTCCTCGCCAGCGGGCCGGGCCCCGCGCACTCTCGGCCCAGACCCGTCCGGTTCAGCATCTCCGTGGCGTCCATCAACGGGGAAAGCGACCGCGGCGTCACTTTCGCCACGCTGACGCTCCCCGACACCGACCTGATGAACGACCGGCTCTTCAGCCTGGCGAAGCGGTACTACACGGCCATGCTCCAGTGGGTCAAGGAGATGCGCGAGACCGGCAAGGTTCCCTCGCTCTCCCAGCTGCTGGAGGTCCAGTTCCGCGAGTGGGCCGGCACGACGAACGACGAGGACAATTCTTTGTCAGTGTCGAGGCGCCTATGGGAGGCTTACAGGAGCGTAGGCTTGGAGCCCATCAGAACAAAGCCTGTTGCGGCGGAGAAGACCCCGAAACAGTCCAAAGGCTTGTTCGCCAACGGTGGCTATTTCAAATGACTCTGGGCCAGAGGGGCAAACGTCGAACGGGAGCTGGGAGACGAGTTGTGGAGTGATGATGGCTGCGCGATCCGAGTAGACGCGGTGGAGAGCAGCACTGTAGTTGACAGACGATTGATGCCATCAGATCGAGACACATGATTGAACATGACATCCTTTTCTCAGATTCAGCGCAGAGTCATCATCATCAGGTTCGGCCATTGCGGTCAACAGGGGGCCTTGGAAGATGTTGTGTAAACTTACCCCGTTGCCCGGTACTGTTGTGGGCGTATTCCCGAACCCTTACTTCAGTTGTTCGGTTGGGGTTTTGAGCAAGACGCAGAGGAAAGGGGTTTTGAAGCAGAAATATCTTAACGCGGCGTTCCGAGGCAGTTGAGCCGGTATTGCCATCGCGACTCCAGTGATACCAAACAGTCGGCCCTCCTCCACATTGTCATCAAACAGGGACAACTTCCACATCCACCCCGACGTAGCCCGGCAAGTCCTGCACGTTGAACGGCAACGGCTCGTACCACCAGACGGTCCACGCGCCCCCGTCCTCCGGCTCCCGGGGCGGGACGGCCACCCAGCTCCGGTCCCCAAAGTTCTCGTTCCTGTAGCGCAGCAGCAGCCGCTGGCCGGACGCGTCCCGCGCGACCTCCCAGGCGTCGTGGCAGATGGCGCTGCCGACGCCGAAGGGGGTCACTCTCGTGGAGGCCCTGAGCCGGTGCTCTCCCTTGCCGGGTGGGCCCTGGAGGATCAGGGCCTCCTCCGCGGGGCCGTCGATGGCGATGGTGGACGGGTTGCGGCCGCTCTTCACCACGACGGGCGGCTCGCCGGCGCCGGCACCGGCCGTCTTCAAGACCAGGCTCCCATCGCTGCCGAGGAAGAGGGTCGCGTTGCTGAGACTGCCCTCGTCACTGTGCGCGGGACCCCGTCAGTGGTGCCCCAGGAACAACATGTTATGAGCAGGAAGAGCTTGAGCAGGCTGACCTGACGATGCGAAGGATATATTTCTTCTCGGGCTGCATGTTTGCCACCGTCGGCGACGCCATCGTGTTGATTGTTACCTTCCGAGAAGGAATTTCCTGTAGGGAGAGGAAGATGATCTGGTGAATGTTGTTAAACTGGCAGACGTCCGGGTTTCGGATAGGGATCGTGGGACGTTTAATAAGTAAGCTCACAAGCTCCCGCCATTCCTACTCATGACTCGAACTCCATTGAGCCCCGTTGAACAGCCACCATGCATAGCACAGCACCCGCAATTGAGCCAAGGGGCTAGCTGCCGAATACCACGTGGCGCTCGTTTCTGGAACGGACAGGGCCGTCTGCGGGGTCAGTATCCGTATCCTAGTGATATACCAGAGGATATAGTGAAACCGCATCGATGCCTTTGTTGGTAAATGAGAATGTGCAAATAGGATGAAGACTGCACTTGGTAACCATGGTCCCACCGACAACAAAATTCCGGGGGGAGGGGGGGGAGGGGCGCATCTGACTTGAAAGGACTCAAGGGTTTTTGTTGGGCATGAAGTAGACAAATAACCATACTTTTGCCCAGAGCAAGAGTCGCTTGTAAACTGTTCCGCGAAATGGCTCCTGTTGGTGTGTATTGGTTTTTTTATGAGGCAAACTGTGAAGTCACATGATGCAGCCACAGACACCTCATGGTGGTCCGACTATATCACATCAACCTCTCGCAACGGGCCGCAGGTAAACATGCAGAGGCCCCTTTTCCCATATCGTGTAAATCTTCTGAGTCTCCATCCACTCCTCACTGTCCTCCGCGAGCTCCAGGTCAAAGTTCCAGAGCAGCTTCGCCAGGACGGTTTTTATCTCGAAGTAGGCCAGACTTTCATCGCCGCATGTTAGTCAGGACAGGGCCCGAAGCCTCATGATACGGGACAAATCACGAGGAGCATCAAAAAGGGGCCCGACTCACCTTCTCCCAAGACAGTTCCGCGGCCCAACGTGGAAAGGCTGGAACGCCTCTCTCCGGTCCGACGCGTACTTGAGGTCCCCTAGAAACCTCTCTGGATGGAAGACAAAGGGGTCCTTGAAGTTCTTCTCGTTGTGGTACATGGCCCACTGGTGGATGGAAACCGTCATCTGCGGGAGGGGCGGCGGCACGTATCAGCAAAACATCCTTCCTCCCGAACAAGAAAGCCCTGGCAAACCGATCCCGCGTCGACGGCCGACAAAAACTTACCTTCTCGGGGACGAACTCCCCCAAGATCGTCGCCCCGCCCTCCGGCACCGTCCTCGGGAGCCCCGTGGGGACGGGTGGGTAGATCCTCATCGCTTCGTCGAGGCAGGCCATCATGTACGTCAGCGAGTTGACGGACGTGAGGTTGATCTCCTCCTCCCTCTCGAACGCCGCCCGCACTTCGCCGACCACCTTCCTCATCTTCTCGGGGTGCTTAATGAGCAGGTATGTCACGCCCGACAGCAGCGTCGCCGTCGTCTCGGACCCCGCGATGATGATGATGTTCCCGTTCGAGTCGACTTGCCTAAGTGAGAGGCCCTGTTCAAACATGAGAAAGTCCCCGAATCAGTCACCGTCCATCATATGAGAGCTCTGCTCTTCCTTAGCCCATCAAGGGGAAGGAGAAAAGAGCGGAAAATGCCAGCAGGCCTGCTCACGGAAGAAAACAAACTCACCCATTCCTTTCTCTTTTTCAACAACGCCTCAATTATATCGTTCTGCGGTCCCTCCCTTTCCCCCAACTCAACCCTTCGGAGAAGCTTCTGCATCGTCATATCCAGGTGGTTCTGCATTCGCTCCCTCATCACCCGCGTCGACAGTGCCACCGTGATCAGCCTCCGCAGCATCGGGAAGTGGTTGGCCGTCTGCAGCGCCACGCCGGTCCTGACCATCAGGAAGAGTGTCTTCACCCAGGGGTGCAGCCTCTCGCTCTCGAGGCACCCGAACGACTCGCTGAAGGCGAGGTCTCCGATGATGTCAAAGGTAATATAGTTGTACCAGAGCGTCAGATCGACCGGTTGTTCCTGCTTCGGCTCAGGCCGGATGCCGTTTTTCCCTGCCACAGCCTCATCGCCATCGCCGTGTCCGGGACCTTGACAGCCTTTGGCAGCTTCCCGCATCTTTTGGATGAAGAGGTCGACGTACTTCATAATGACCGGTTCCTGCTCCCTCAAGTTACGGTCACTGAACCCGGGGCCCAACTGCTTCCGCAGCATCGCGTGCTCTTGCTCATCCGCCGTGATGATGTCTGGCGGAAAACCCGGCAGCGGCCGGTAAAACGAGGCCGCCTTGCCAAACTCGGGCAGCGTCTTGACCCCGCTCACGCCGCCGGCGGTCCTGTGACCCATTATATCCTTCCACGCCGACGGGTCCGCGAACGCGAGCTCGTCGGGTGCGACGCGCACCACGTCGCCGTACTGTCGGTGCAGCTCGAGCATGTCAAAGGACAGCTTCCCGCGCCAGAGACGGTAACAGTACGCCGCTCGGGTGGCGCGCATGGCGAGCGGTCCCGGGAAGCGGCGGAGGGGGTGGAAGAAGAGGTTGTAGATGATGTAGGAGGCGGTATAGAGAACAGTCTATGAGACCCGTCAAGGGAACATGTTTAGGCACCGTCTTATCCGATTTGAAGCCACATCGTTCATGGAGACAGCTCATTGTGGGAATGAACTTACAAAGCCTATAAAAAGGCATAATGCCTGGCCGAAACTCTTGGTTATCGCCATCTTGTAGGATGCTATCTCGTATGGAAACAGATAATCACCGATCTAGTCTAGCTATGCAACAAAACCTTGCAGCTTTCAATATGGGAACGACAGTTATATATGCCCATTAGCGCGGTATTGATGGCAATCAACCGGATTGCCATCGTCTCATCATGGCGAATACGAACACGGGCCACGTTGAGAGTCCAAAAATTGATGGCTCCAGACACGTTTCCGAGGGGTGAAGGAATGAACCTAATGATTAAGCCGGTGCCAAAGCAGCGGACATGAAACGCACGAAGCTCCCGTTAACCTTGCGACAGGCTTGCGTCAACTTTGAATTGATACTGGTACGACAGCGTTCCCTGTCGTTCGTTCCACGGATGCAATCAAGAGACCAACATAGGTATGGTCGATGACTTTGTTCTACAAATAGGCTAACCCTATCCGCGATGCGAAGGACGAAACAAGTGCGATGGCAGACGAAAACGAAAACGTCGAACAGTATTACTTAATACTTCCCATGCCAGACTTCTGGCCAATGTAAACAAGCCATTTGGTGAACGCATTGTAAATTTTCTATTGAACCGTTGTTAATTCTAGCTTTGAAACCGGCATCTCTTCATGCTTAATGCAGCATCGTCCGTCAATCTTCTGGAACCCCAAGGTCCTCACTGCCATACATTAGAGATGATGCCACATACATCGAAACATGGCGCGAGCACCTAACACGACATGACGTTGCAGCCTGGAAGCAGCAGTCATACCAAACAAAGAAACAGACTTGGTCGGCGAGACCTCAGTTATCATGCTCTTGTTTGATTTTAATTGAAGCCGCGTTGCTCACAGGCGGCGCCGGTGGAAGAGGGCGTTGAAGAACGTTACAGTTGGCACCGGTGGCAAAAGGGTTCCCTTCCGTCTGGTTGTTGGTAATTTTCTTTTTCTTCCTCTTCTTGGGCACGTTATTGGCGGCTTTCCGAAGCTCTGGGTGAAACTTGACACCCAGTTGCTCCATTTTCTTTTTGACTGCGCAAAAATCAGAAATGAAACAGGAGCATTGGGATCCCGGGCTGAGATAACACCCTTCTCCGCCTTCGTAGACAGTGGCTGGGTCGCGAAGCAACAAGCCGTGTTCCGCCCTGACTTCAGCTGCAGATGCAGGGTAGCGATAGGTTCTCCAATCCGGATACGGAGACATGGCCGTCTTGCAGTTGAACAGCTCAAGAGCGAACGCTCTGGTATGTGGCAGGATGATCCGCGGACACTCGCACCTAGCCCAGGCGACAATCCAACAAATGTTGGATTTGACGGGGGCCTTGTTCTGTCGCCTCAAGACCAAGTATTCGAAGTTCATTGCCTTCTTCTCCGAGGCCTTGAGCTTCATTCTTAGATAACACTGATCATAGATATGGTCATTTTTGTTGCAAAGTGGGCAGGCGGCGATGAATCCATCGGCGTCTACCGGGCCAATGCAGTCTCGGGCTTCGTGTCCTGTTCTTTGACAGTTGACACATATGAGCGGCGTGCCAACGGAGAACCGGCCACGGTTGGAATGGTCAGCGAAACCAAAGCCCTTGTCTAGTAAAAGTAGACCAGGCTTCCGCAAATCGATGGATTGGGCAACAGTAGCGATCTGTCTTTTTGCGTCTTCAATCTCCTGCGAAGCCTCCCCTTGGCTGGTGTTGACATCGTTGAGCCGGTCAGTGGAATGGGCCTGATTATGTTGGTCCGGTGCCAAACGATGTTCGACCATGGCCGAGTTATCAGCACTGCTCGAGAGTCGTCCGCTTTTGATGACACAGGATTCCGATAATTGGATGGACGAGGCTCTTGAGGTTGCGGAGAACGTCATCGAGGCCCATGTGGAATAGGCCCTATGGAGGCCACCACCGTAGGCAAGGTAAGATTCGTAAAGTTTCAGACCATGAATGTAGGAGATGGTTACGTTCTGCGGCTTCGGATGGCCGAGAACCTGAGACAAGTCCAAGACGGTCACGAGATTGCCCGCGACTGTTCCAATCGAGCAGGCATCGCCACGCTCGTTGCCTACAATGCAGACAACATCGTCGTAGACCGTCTTGACGTACGTATCGCCCCGACGGCAGCCCTCGATATCAAGGCCGAGACCCTTGATCAAGTTGCCGAAGAGGCGGGTATTGCCCCATTTGGAAGGAGCAAAATAGGCAGAATCGATAAGATAGACATTGCCCATGACAAACTCGACGGAGAGACTCGAAGGCGAACGAGCGCCGTCCTGGTGCTGGCGATCATAGACGACGAAAATATTGGCTGCCGCATTGGTGATTTTGAGCCCGCCGTCGTGGGTGTAGATGTCTCCTCGGGCAGGAACTGGAAGGTTACAGCCTTCTGCCATGGTTTCTGTGTCGGCCGGTGTGTTCGAAGCGGACCGAGAATGCGGAGGAAAGATACGAACCAGAGAGGAGGAATATGCTATGTGAGGCTAAGGGGGAGATCAAGTTTGGGCGGTGGGCTTCTTCAACAGTCAAAGGACGGTTGTTGATGGATGGGAGATGCTGGGCGATGGTCCAATAGAGTGTTTTGTAGGTAGAGGTAGAGGTGCCGGGTGACGGGCATGGCTTCGAATAGAAAAAGAGTCGGGGGGGTGCGACTAAGGAAGAGGAAGGTACGGAAGTTGAATTTGTGCATGTACGTCCTCCTTCCCCATGCCATGCCTTCCGCTTCTAGGTCCATAACTAGGTAAGGTAGGCACTCACGAAGAGTATCAGCGGCACTTGCCTGCCTTTGAACAGGGCCTTCCACCTTGTTGTCGATCAAAGGAGCATCCGAGAAATGGTTGCGATGCATCAAAAGGAGGATACCCGACAAGAATAAAATTTTCATTACTGCCCTCTGAGCCATCGCCCAGGAGCCATGTTACAAACGGACGCCGCCAACAGATCTTTTACGTTTTAAATGAGAAACCCCACAACATCCAACCAGCCAAACGATGCAACCAACCCGCTGAATGACGATGAAGTTCTTCCATGGCTTCTATAATTATACACGCTCAGAAGCGATCGCTCTTCTATCCTTTATATGCAAGATACGCCCAGAACAGAACTACCATCCAGACCACTCTCCACGTGGAGGCACCTATCTCTCGAGCAACCCTTCCGAGAGTCGTCCGAGACCGTTGGGACGCCGCCTTCCACGTCAATCGCGGCTTCGTGTTGCCGTAGAAATCGTCTTGAAAGATTTCGATTCTCGGGGCACGGTGTCCCCATCCTTGCTTCTTGAGCTTGGTCTTTGCCGGCGGCACGGGGCTCGAGCCGTTGGAGCGGATGGATCCGCTTCTGGTCCGCGATGACGAGGATGTGAGAAACCGGGTTCCGGAGCTTGCTGATGTCGAATTCATGTTGTAGGTCCCATCGTCCTCAACCTTGTCCTTGATCGTAGGCAGAATCGGGCCTTGCGGCTGCTCGGTTTGCAGCGCAAACGGCGTCAAGTTGAGCACAGGCACCAGGAACGAGCGGATACTAATCGCTACGATGGTGACAAAGACGAGCCCGGCGTACTTGGCGTATGTTGCAAGCTGGTTCGGCAGCAGGCAAAGGTGCGTCTGCAATGTCTTCTCGGGAGCCCCGGGGAGTGGTTTGCCGTTGGCGTCCACAGGATTGTACAGGCTGACCATGAGGAAACCAGGTGTGGGGACTCCCATGGCCATGCTGATGCTCTTGATGGTGATTTCACGGACGTTATCCTTTGCAGGAGAATGGACGGTCTCGCAGTAGTCGTGGTCATCACCGGAAAAGACGTGGACGACGTTGCCGACGCTTTTGATGAGCTTGACCGAGTCGTCCTCGCTCAGCACGTTCTGGTACTGATAACCACCCGAAACCGAGATGGCGTTGCGATGGTCCGGAACGACAGGACCCTTCTGTCCTTTGGGTGGTTTGGCCGGTGGCCAATGCTCCCGTAGCGGTCCGCAAGGCGTTCCCGGGTCCCGGTACAGAGGGACATGTGTGAGGAGAATCGTAGGAAAGTCGGGCCCATCTTCACCCGGCGCAATGGTCGGCACTTTCACATCCGCCGTCTCCAACTCCTCGACCTTGTGTTCGTGGACGACTCCTTCCACGTCGCCCCTCCAGAACCGCAGCTCTTTCTCGACGGCCTTCCGTTTGGTGAATCGGACATCCTTCAGGAAGATGTCTGCCGGCGTGTGGATCGCCTCCAAGTCAACGCCGGCCTGCCGCGAGGCGCTCGCGCTTAGGGAAACGGTGTCGACGGAGACGATGGAGTGGTTGCCAATGACGTCCACACGGTTCACGTCCCCAAAGTAGGTGCTGAAGCGCTCGCGGACAACTCCCTTGACTTGGTCGCCAAAACCCAGGTCGTGGTTTCCGGGCAAGCTGGCCACCAGCTTGCGCCCTCTTTGCCAGTTACCGGCCTTGGTGCCGCCAAGGGTCGCCCAGTCCTTGAAGAACATGTTGCCGAAGCGCTCGTACTCGTCGAGCCAGAAGTCCTGGCCGTAATTGTCGTTCCATTTCTTCACATGGTCCTTCTCGTTCTTGGGTCGCCGGCTGACGGCCCACTCAGGATCCTTGAAATCACCGCGCGCCGTCTTCCACTCCCGTCCGCCGTCGAAGAGGTCGCCCACGAAGAACAGCGAGTCGGGCCGCAATTGCGACTGGAGCTGCCGGTAACCTCTCCGCATGTAGTTGTCGGTTATCAACACCGTCAGGTCGGACAAGGGCCAGGGCCGGCCGGGGTAGGATTTGGGGTCGATGATTTGGGGGTCGGCAACGAAGACGAGGTGGTGCGGGCTCGCTCCGGCGGGCTGCGAAGCATCAGCATCTCCATACTGTTAGGCGCGTGTGAGGCGGACGTGACATACCCAATCTTCCCAGTTGCTCCATTTGCAGTGGGCGACTCGGCTCCCGAAAACCCATCGCTCGCCCCAAAGCAGCACAAGAAACCATAGACACACCAGCAGATGCGGGAAGCTCAGGAGGCGGCGCGCAGTCAAGTTCTGCCTCAACTGCCAACCACTCTGCCGCATGATGTTGGCGGCCAGTCGTCGTCCGCGGGTCTGCCAAAAGACCCAAATTGTTCTCGCCAGTCGCACTACGGCAGCAAGCAAAGGTCGGAGGCGGGCGCGGAAGCTGGCAGCATCGTCATGGAGTTTGAAAGGCAAAGAGGCAGACTTGGACCCCTTGTGGGCGTAACCGTTGCCGTTGCTGTAAGGCGGAGCCATGCTGTGCGCCCGCCTGCCATTCCCCTGCAGCGGCGCGCTCCCTTATCTTTTTTTTTTCCCCTTTCCTTTCTTGCTTTTTCGTTTTCGTCCACTGAGCGGCCCTGGAATGGATTGGCGCCGCGTATCACGGACTAAAGGTATGAGATGGGCGGGTTTGCGTACGCCGGATGTTTGGTGTATGTGGGTGCGGGTACGGGAGCTCGCGCGATCGTCGCCTGTAACGCCGTTGGGGAGTTGTTTGGATTAGGTGGCGGATATAGGTGGAATACGGTTCAAACGACGTGGGAACTTTAGTCCTGGTGGAAAAGGAATCTTGATCAAGGCAACTGAAAATGAAGGTATTCGTCTGATGGTACAATTCGGCTGTCGGGCGCCTGCGTCGGAGAGCTTAGAGAATCTCCAAGCCTTGGTCGGACTTGGAGCGAAGGAGAGGAAAGGAGATGATGACGCGTGGCGGCACGAGAAGAGAGAGAAAGAGAGGTTGCGCCCAGATGCAATCAATTCACGAATCACGATGCGCACGGGGGGTGCCTGGACAGCAGCCAAGCAGCGCATCACTGGGGCGGCCCCGGGTCCAGTGCCGAAGTTCAACAGCGCAATGCCCTCCACTAATGAACAAAGGGGGGGCGACGACACACGCTGGAAACGTTGCTTGAAAGCGGGTGGGTCCACTTTTTGACAATAGCAATGACAGCTCGGCCGGGAAGGAAGCCCCTCCTAGTGGGGCTCTGACATTGTGCCTGCTGGAAGTGGAAGCTCCAGTCCAGTCTGGGCAGCTCGGCCCCTTTTTTGCTGACTGCTGCACCAAGGAGTTCCCCGAGACGGCGGGAGAGAGAACTCTGGTCCGAGACTGGCAAACTGACTGGACGAGCATGGAACTTATTTGAGGATTTGGGATAAGGGCAAGACCGATCAGTAACTCAATGACACGATGCCGTGCGTGTCCACCCGTGTGCTGACAACACAGCCTTTCACACATAAAGCATGGCTCGACCTCTAGCGTCTGTCTCCTTGGGTTTCAAATAGAAATGGGATGCCAGGTGGATGAGCCACCTCGCAGGATATGCAGTCGAGGGTTATCTCCCATCCCACAGTCCTCCACGACGAAACACGCGCTGAAGAATGGAACAGTTTGAATCCCACCCCGCAGCTTCAGCATCCTCCTCCTCCTCGAGTCCTTCCACAGCCTGTACTTGGACCCCCCCTTCGAGGTCCGGTATCGACGAGATGCCCCCCCGGAACGCCGACCCCACCTCACGTCGAGGAGATCTACCTCGCCGACGGCGATCTTTTCGGGGTCCGCCTCGCCCGCGGCTGAGGCCGGGCCGCCTGCGCCTACCGGAAGTCCGGCACGGAACCCTGGCCCCTCCGGAGCGAGCGGGGGTGTCTGGTGTACTGTAGATGAACGGTGACCCAGGATGGACTATGGACTATGAGCAAGGTGGTTGTGAGAGATATACGTATCCAAGGCGGCCCCACAAGGTAGCTTGTGAGAGGGTGCTGGAGGCATCGCCTCCTCCTCCTCCTCTTCCCCCTCGGTCTCGCCTCTGGCTAAATCACCCAACCTAGACACCCGCCGTCGACCAGTCAAAGGACGAGCACGCAAAAAGAGCAACCTCACAAAAGTCCCCACCCCCTCTCAATCCGTGAATTCGACGCCAGCTTTCAACCAGACCGAGGCACGAATCCCGTCGGTCGCGGAAACCTCCTCCCATCTCCTTCCGGGCAAGGCAGCAAAGCGCTTGCTCTCGTGACCTTCTAGAAACACCGCCATGGCCATTCACCCGGTTCCACCAGGATGGAAACGACGACTGGGACGTGGCAGATGAAGCACCCCTTCCACCTTCCCCCCTCCATGGATGGTGATGTCTGCCTCCGCGTCAAAGGTTCCTGGATACAAACCCCCTCTCCCTCCCCTTTTTCCATGACCGTTCCAACTAGATCCATGGAAACGACACATCACACACCACGCCAACGGTCGTCCGGAGTACACCGCCATTTCCTCCACCGCGGAGCGAGAGTTCATCACGAGGTAGTCCCGCCCCCACGAAAGCTGGACCTTCATCTATTCAATGCCCTTCACATGGCATCACCCGCCCCAAACACGGTGGCCCTGACGACATCGCCGTCTCACCCGCAACCCCCCCCCCCCCCCCCCCCCCCCACTCTTCCAAAAGGCACATCCTACACGCTCGCAGCTACGCCTACACCCTTCACCGAGGCCCTCCAACACCAGCTCGGGCTACATTGGTGGAAACGGTTCAGCTCTCCGGCCGGTTGGGCACAGCTACTGCGAAGCGATGGATGGGGTAGGGGAGGCGGGTGCGAGCTTCCCCCTCCCACGATGCGAGATAGGGGCAGACTCGGAGCTCCCGTCCTCTAACCCCCTCTGGGACCATGGAGGATGTCCCCCGAGGTTTCTGACCCCGCCATCTCGGACGCGTGCATTTTGAATGGTGCCGGGCGCGGGTCTCAGCAATGGGAGACGCTCCCGCCGCCGGTATGATGCAAACGGGAACGCGTCTGGCACGGACTAGCCGGTTCCCATCCTTGGCCACGAAAACGGCGGCCGGAAGCCTCCTCGACGAAAACAGCATCAAACATATTTGCACGAGACCTATATGCGCGCGACCCCCCATGCATCCCTGGTGGAACAGCTCGGCCGAAGGTGTAATATGTGCATTCTAACGGTGCCAGAACTACTTCATTGTCCCCATCATTTATCGACTTTACTACTCGAGGATACCACCCAGACCCAACTGAGCGATATGAAAGGCTCGTCACAGCCCTCGTTTGCTCTGCTCTGCTCTGGCTACTGGGGGCTGCTGGTTTGTGATGCCAAATGAGAGGGATCGCAGCGGAGGTCGAATACAGCCGGAGCGGTTGCATCGTTTGGTACCAGTGTGATATGCCCACTAACCATGCGCCTTTCTATATGACCAGACGTAGCATCGGATGAATCAAAAACGAAATCAAGGGTGCAGGATATGACGTGGTATAATGTGCAAGGGGATAAAAACTAAAAGATCCAGCTGAACGATTCCTTGACGTCAAACGCGACAGAGTGCCTGTAGGAAGTTAGTCCCGTGCCCCCCCAAACGTGATAGATAAGAACTCACTTGATGTCGGCAGAGGACGCGCCAATGAGGACCCTGAAGGTGCCCTCCTCGGCGATCCATCCCGGCACCGCTGTGTCGTAGTAGCCCACGGCGTACTTGTCGAGGTAAATGTGGAGGTGCTTCGTCTCTCCGGCCTCCAGGAACACCTTCTCGAAGGCGACGAGCTCCTTTTCCGGGCGGGGCAGCCTCGATTTGTCGTCGCGTACGTAGATCTGCACGGCCTCGGAGCCAGCCACCGGACCGATGTTGCTGACGGCGAAGACCACCTCGATTGTGCCCCGAGGCGCAAGGGTTTTGGTGCTGATCGAGGGGCGCCCGTACTCGAAGATGGTGTAGGAGAGGCCATGACCGAAGGGGAACAGCGGCTGGATGTCGGCCCTCTCGTAGTGGCGGTAGCCGATGTACAGGCCCTCGCCGTAGTTTACCTTCAGGTTCTCGCCGGGCCAGTTGTTGTAGGCCGGCGTGTCCTGGATACGCTTGGGGAAGGTCGACTAATGACTGTTAGCAAAACGCCCTCGGCAACAACACAACAACGCAACCGGGACGTACTGGAAGTTTCCCGCTGGGGTTCTTAAACCCGAACAAGACGTCGGCGAGCGCGTTGCCGGCCTCTTGCCCCTGGTACCATCCCTGGATGATGGCCGGAACTTGGTCAACCCACGGCATCGTGACAGGGGTGCCCGATTGGTTGACAACGACGGTGCGGGGGTTTGCCTTGACAACAGCCTCAATGAGTCGATCCTGGCTTCCGTCAGACGGCAGGTCCATCGTCTGTCTATCGTACCCCTCGGACTCCCACTCCGCGTCGAGACCGACAATGACAACGGCCACATCAGCCGCCTTGGCAGCCTCGACTGCTTCCTGGAGGAAGTCGACCTGGTCCTCCTCCTTGAACCCGATTCGACAGCCTCCGTACTTGTGCGTGATGCCGAACTGCTTCTGCTTGGCCAACGGCCTGAGTTCGTTGGTCATCTCGACCTTGAGCTCCACCGGCTTGCCGGCCTCCATGTCGACCTCGACCAGGTAGTCGACGGAGCCATCGAACATGGCCTCGCCCTCTTCGGTCCAGTCCCACAGGTCCAGCGCGAGCGTTCCGTCGACGTACAGCTTACCAGGGCCGACACTCATGAAGCTGACAGTGTGCTTGCCGGTGGTCTTTGGCGTCAGGTAGGTCGTGGCGATCGCTGACCACTCAGGGCCGGTCTCATTCAGAGGAGCAGAGTCCCAGAGGAAGAGATCGCTGTTTGTTCGTCTCTGCACAACGGCCACCTCGCCTTCGAACTTATCTCCGGAGTACCAGTCGATGTTGACGCCTGGTTTGCCTGACTTTTCAGTGCAGTAAGGGGAGGCCACCGGGAGCCACTTGTAAATGTGACACCCTTGTGCAAATGTCACCTCCTGCTCGGCCGCGGCACGGATGCTCTCAAGTGGGATCGTCCTGTAGTAGGGGTTCAAGCTGGCACTGCCGCCCCCGCCGGCGATGGCGCGATTGGCGTTGGGTCCAATAACAGCGACCTTTGTCGTCTTCGGGTTCAGCGGCAGGACTGCGCCTTCATTTTTGAGAAGAGTTAGACCCTCGGCGCCAGCAGTGCGGATCAGCTCTCTCGTTGATTCACGGTTGTCTTCCCTCTCCGGTTGCTCTTCCGACATGTCATCTCCTTTCAAGCGCTCGACCAGTGTGAGGACGTTCTCGGCGGCGCGATCGATTTCCTCCCGGGTAATCATTCCCTCCTCCAAAGCCTTGATCACCTTGTCGAAGCGCCATTTCGAGGAGTACGGGAACTCAACATCACACCCGGCGATGATTGACTCGGTCGTGGAATTCGTGCCGCCCCAGTCAGAGATAACAGTTCTGCGCAAGTCAGCATGATGTCCAGCCCTGTGCCAGGCTCGACTCACCCATCGTATCCCCATTCACCACGAAGGATTTCTCTCAGCGTCAAGTTGTGCATGTCCGCGTGAACGCCGTTGACGAGATTGTAGGACGACATCAGTGCCCAGGGGTTTGCTTCCCGGACGGCGATCTCGAACGGACGCAGGTAGATCTCGCGCAACGGGCGTTCTTCGATAAGCGAGTCTATCGTCAGTCTGTGTGTCTCCTGCTCGTTGCCAACAAAATCTGTAGTCTGTCAGAGGAGACCGCCGCTTCATATAATGAGGACACGAACGCTTGATGGTTGCCGCGACTCCTTTTTCTTGCAGCCCACGAATGTATTGAGCAGCCAGCTTCCCCGTTAAAAGAGGGTCTTCGGAGAAAGACTCGAAGTTGCGCCCTCCCAAGGGATGGCGGTGCATACAGACGGTAGGCGCAAGGAGGATGTTGGCAGACCTCGCCTTGGCCTCGTCGGCCAAGTGCTGCCCAACCTCGTATAACAGCTCCTTGTTCCATGTCGCGGCTAGGGAGACACCACACGGGAAGAGAGCAGCCTACTGGGGTTAGCATGCCCAGCTCTTCCAGACGGCCATGCGACAAACCTTGGTTCCTCCAACGAAGATGCCTCCGCGAGCACCATTTGGACCGTCTGATGTTTTCACGGCAGGAATATTCTTGGAAGGTATGGACTTGGTTCTCCAGAAGTCCGAGGCAGTAAGCAGAGAGACCTATGCGATAGTCAGCATGGAGGTCAACACCAAATGGAGCTCGCACAGGCTTATCGCACCTTCTCCTCCAGCGTCAACTGGTCCAGCTTCTTCCTTGCCGCAACTCTGGTGTCTTTCATAAGTTGCTGGGTTTTCTGCTTGGGGCTATACGGCGGTGAAAACACCGTATTCGGCGTTGAGTTGGTTATCTCGGTCTCTGGGGGAGAAGCAGGCGGCTCGATTTCGCGGCTCTCGTGGCTTCTAGAAAGAAGATCCATCTTGGGACTGATGTCGGAACTCTCTTCTTAAATCTCTCGCTAGAAAGTATCCCAAGGGTGTGATGGGGCCTCCGTCAGTGGATGCCGGGGCTCGTGATGAAGCAGATGTGATGGGTTCTGGTTCGGTGATGGCAACCGTAGAAAGCAAGGATGCTGCTAAGAAAAGGCTGAGAGACTTATATGCTGTGAACTCGAAAGTCGGTTCTTCACGAAGTCGCCAAATTTCGATATCTTGGATCTTGGGTAGGCGGAGTAGGGTATAGACAAAGTCCAGAGACGGCACGGAACCATGTAAGACTTATATGAGAACCGGTGCGTGGGCAGATTACACGTCCATATCTGCCCACACGTGTCCGATGTTTATCCGCAATAAATGAAGTCGATCATCAATATGAAAGAAACATCAAATAGCCGTAAACAACGCAGGAGGCTAATACAAGAGCGATAGAAAGAGATACGGAGGGGGGTAAGAATGGAACCACACGGTGACCAAAGATACCACCGGGTCAGACGTAAAAGGACTAGCATCGAACGGAGCGTAACTTTCACCCGAGATGGCTGCCAAACAGAGGCTTCATCTATGACCTGTCGGATGCTTGAGAGTAATTCCCCGGCTAGCGACGATAGGAAACGGAACGGTTAGTGGTGCATGGCGACATTACCAGCTGGGATGGGAAGCTCGTCCACCAAGACAAGGGCATTGAGTCATATGCAGGCCAGGAATAACTACCTACGGTTAATCCACCGAAAGCAAGGGGACTAGAATTACGGACTTGCTCCGAGTCGAGTCACTTGACTTTCTCCGTCAGACCTTGCCCTGTACAGTGGTGCAGCCCCATCAAATCCATGCTTGTACTGTACTCTCTTGTTGGCGCTGGCTCACGGGAGGCTTACTCTTGAGTGATATAAACACATCGGTAGGAGCGGTCCGTTCGAGCGGTCAAAGGCAAGCAGTTTGATAGGCAAGTAATTGGGGTTGTTGGGGAGAGAAAACATGGGTTTGTGGACAACTGACCACGAACAGACTGGCGTGAGTGGGGGAGTTGGGGCTGCGCTGTTTTGTCTCGCGTCAGCCCGTTCAGGGGGTGTGAGATTAGGAACCTTTCTTGTGCCTTGTTGACCTTGATGCTGCAGCTTCTTGTGCCTCTTCCAATAGGCTGGTTGCCATCTGCGTAACATCAGACCGCCGTCATTGGATTGAGCCGAGTGAAGCCTGGCGTTGCCTGTCGACGAATTTTTCTACGACACCGTTCCTGGCTGTAGCATCTTGGCCAAAGTACCCTCCTTGCTTAGCCGCATATGCCTGTCGGTCTTGCTGAAAAGATACAACCTAGCGAAATCTCGAGGAGAGCAGGTGGTACAACGCTAAGGGACCAAGATCTCAGCATGGTTTCCCCAACCGGGGCTACCCACTGGCATGAGGAAGATAACCCCGGGAGGCCGGCAGCCTTCGCCGCGTGGTCAAGGAATCCAGGGATGTCGGACAGGCTGGCCTTGGTCGCAGATGTCTGTCCCAAGGCCGAAAAAGATACTCGTGGCTTGCATTTGGCGATTTGCTCTTACCAAATATTGACTGGCAGTGTCGTCGAAAATGCAACGCTCAATGCGTTAATTTTAGGAAGCAGCATACACTCTTCAATGATGCAGGCACTGGTTCATCTATTGGTTATGTGCATCCTCAGGAAATGTAGTCCGACGGCCCTGCGTTGCTGAATCTGTAGCTCGGCTTCGTAGTGCGCACCCAGTCGACGGTGATCACGCAGACAGGTTTCACCTCACCCGCCTCCGCCAGCGGCCGGCGTCCCGGGTTGTCGATTGACGAGAGGTATAAAAGACTGCAGTCGGCCACCTAGAATGCCGTCTTGTTGGTGGCGATGCTAGCTAGAGGCACAGTATCTCGGATGGTAGGATAAGACGGACGTGGAATTGCACGACCAACAGAAAGAAAGATGTTGGTGGGTTTCCTGGGTTCTGCGTGAACCTTGAGAATCCTGTGAAAGGATACCAAAACTGCGGCACAGCGGCCCGTCTCGCCCCCAAGATCAGGTAGGATTGGCTGGCCCGGTCAGAAACTGCCGGGATAGCACTGGAGGAAGTGGAGTTCGAGGTTCCGGGTTCCAGAAGAGCGGCCTGCCCTGTCTGCGAATGGGTCGGCTTAGGTACTTACACGTACAGACGCTTGTCATGCCGTTTGCATACGGCCATGGCCGGCAAGCTTTCCTATTGGTTCCGAGTCGTGCGTTCAGCCAGCAGGTGATAACTTACGAACCTCCCCAAGACTGCTGCTGCTGATATCAACGCATCGTCGATTCTATGCAGTTGGTTGGTTACACCTCTCACACCTTGGCTGAAAAAGGAAAGTGGCCGTTGTGATACATTGCGAGCCGGACTACGGTCGCAACACCGCGATCAGCAGACTAGACTGATTACGAGGCGAATCGTCTTACCATGAATCGTGGAACAATCCCCAGGAACGAGTTGACTGGATGCGAGACATCTGGTGCTTCCCGCCGACAGATTGTGTCGGTGAGAAGGAGGGTGCACCAATGTCGGCATTGTAGCGATTGTGCCTGGCCTGCCCAAGTTTGTCCCGGACTTGATGGGGGTGGGTCGTAACAGCAAAGACGTCCACAGAGCGGTCACTTTGTGCTGATGGTATGTTGGCCACGTAGATGTGTCGGGAACGGATACAGTGGCAGGCTTTTTCGGGCACAATCTGCATGCTGTGCATGGCCAAGTTGCATCGCCGGTGTGTGGAGAGCCGATGCCGTTGCCTCAGAGCCTATTGTCGTCTCTATAAACCGAAACATTGTCAGTGGAGTTCGCCCAGAATGTACTGGTCTAAAAAGAGAAGGGATTCGACCTAGCAACTGTGATGGCTGTCCCGCTTGAAATAGTTGTTCATCTCATGTAATGCGACACCGGACGGAACGACGGCTCATGCAAGACGCAGCATGTTGTTCCATTTCCACTGGAGCTTCACGTGCCAGGTTCCGACGACGAGCGACCAGACTGAGGTCTATGATGTGTTGTAATGTAGCTCTTGGTCTTGGCTGAAGGTGCAGCAATTCGGAAGGAACGTCGAGGTGGTGGAGGCTCTCACCGAGAAGCGCGATGGAAGGAACCCCCCCCCCCCCACACTTTGATCTTACCTGCCTTTGGGGAAACCTCCGAACATGTTGTCAATCATAAACGGCAAGTACCTACCTACTATGTAGCTACGGGTGCCTTGACAAAAGGGGAGGGTTTCTTATCCTGTTTCTACCTGAAACATACATACACATTTTTGCCCCCACAAGAAACAAGATACCCACGTTTTCTCTCCACGCACAAGCTCTCAAAGCCGCTCTGATGGAACCCTACTGCCCTGCGACTCTCCACCATTCCGGTTAGACACGCTTCTGAAAAAGCTTCTGTCTTCCGTGGGAGGCGTCATGAACTAAGGGAATTGGGGAGGGTCCAGGGATAATGCCGGAGTACAGGGATTATACACGTACGTACAGACTTGGCATCTTCTTCCCATCAACAATCCCATTTCTCATGCTTGCGGCAATCAGGAGATGGCAATAACCCACAACAGATCAAGTCAATTGTTGGCCAGTCTGCGTAAATGAGCTAACAGTCATAAAGGAACTCGGCAAACGAACTACCGTAACTTCGGGATAAGGAGAGCTCATTAGTCCTAATTAATCTCGGGTAAAAAACCTAGAAGCATAGAATAGCGTTATACGACTGTTTAACTAAAACACAGCACTTTGCTCCAGCTCCCTCGAGCATTTCCCTGCTTCCCGATATCGAGCAATAAACATCTTCGGCATGTCCTCATCCACTAAGCCCCAAACCCGTTGATTGATAATAACTAGGTAGCAACCAAATATTCTGCTTGTTTCAATCAAAGCGAAATATTACCAAGGACGTCGACCAGCACACCCTTTGCCTTATCATCTGCAAGCCGGGAAACTCCCAGAGGCCCATGTCACCGCACTGCAGGCCCTCAACACCACCACGCCATATCTGCAGCTCGTGAACTACAAGCCCAAGGAGGGCATCAGAGCTAATCCCTCGGGTCAGTTTGTGACACCGAAGCCGCCTCTACAGTAATCGCTCGCTAGCTGGTCTGCCGACTGCCCAACCTGGGACCAACCAACTTCCAGCCCCGATTGCTCTGCATGATCCGCCGACGCCGTCTGAGGTAGAATCGCGATTTTCCTACGCTAGGCCCGTAGCAATGACGCCACGAGAGCCTCAACCGCCAGGAGATGCCGTCTCGATGACGTCGCATGAAGCGATGCAACCTCGTAAAGAGCAAGAAGACGCTCGAATCGGACAGCCGCAGTCAGGCCAGGACGAAACGACGAAAGAGGGGACTCGGGCCTCGGCCGCGGGATCGTCGGCCCAGGGTCCGGCCTCGACTGCCAAGCTGAGGGCGATTCGACAATGCTGGGGCGAGCATGTCAGCGTGGTGGTCGACTTTGAGACCGGCCGCGACCATCTAGGTACGTGGTTTGCGCCTGTGGTTCGTTTCCCGCACGCATGTTTGCTCGTGAAGTTTCACGTAGAACGAAATAAAAGTGCTCAAAGATTAAGTGTGGAGGAAGTTTCCGCACCCTCTTCCTTTGTTTTTCCTTCTGTCGCCGCCCCGGGTCAGCGGGAAGAGGGTGTGCTTGTAGCCGGTGTGCAGCGGCGCGTGATGGCCCTCGACAAGCTCCGGAATCTGGATCCGACGACTCTTCTTGGTTGCCCGGGCATCCGTCACGATCCAACGTTCGTTGCAAAGCATTCCGTTGTGATCACTGATCGCTGGGACAGGGTGTTTTTTTGTCTGGTGTTCTCCTGTCTTCCTCATGTAAGGACATGCTGTTCCACTAGCGCAGTCACATATAATGTTACATTATGCGCCCAAACCTGCAGGTACATCGAACTCGGTGACGCTGAAAGGGTAGTGTTGGGCTCAAGAAGCGCTCTACTACTTGCGTCTTACCGCCGTTCAAGGCTAGATCGTCCCTTTACCGGTGCACCACTTGGATCCCTTCCGAATCTTATGCCTCATAGCAGAGTGCCACCCACAGCACGCATGGTCGGAGAAGCTTCCCGCGACCCCTACCCCCTCAAGAGCCCCCCTCCTTCGCCTGTTCCCTTATTTCCGACCGTCGGATCCAAGTTTTCAGCTAACATATCCTGCTCCGCCCCCCCAAGCTCTAGAGCGGACCTTTTTAGGATATCTTTGCACGGGTGTTGTGATGGCTACCCTGGGGACGGTGGTAGTGCAGCTCTTCGCCCTCCAGCCGTCAGACTCGGGGTTTGGGTACGCGGCGATCGGGAAGCCGCTGGCCACCGCGTGCTACTGCTTTGCCATATGCGTCACACTGCTTGGGGCCCTCCGGGTCTGGAGGATTCAGCACGCCTTGCTTCTCGGGAAGACGTTGTCCGGGGGATTTGAAATCATGACAATCGCGGCGGGCTGCTTCATGGTATGTTGTTGGCCGAACACTATACGTCACGGCGAGTAAGGGGATGTCCTGCGACTGACGAGATATGCTAGCTTAGTGTCGTCTTTCTTGGCTTCTTGATTGCGCTTGACGTCGTAAAGGAATCTTCGGGCGGGTGATATACCTGCTACTCAGGACCCTCTCATTTCTCATGGCCCTGGAAGGTGCAGCCCATTAGCCAGTCGATCCTACAGCGCTGGACTATCAGCCGTTGCGCTTCCCTAGTCGTAAAGTACCATGGTCTTCAAATTAACCCGGATAAAGCTACCTAGCACACAGACAGAAGCTTGCCGTAGGACCACGATGCCCAAGATTATCGCCGGTCAGCATTTCAGATGGGTAGGGGACTTAAAAAATAGTCACGGGCCGATAAGAACAGATTTCTTAGCTTAGTAAATAGTATAGACGACACGGCCTCTGAATCTTGGTTCGGAACACGGCAGGGGGTCACACCGAGCCAGGCCGAGCTGCTTTTTAGGTGCTGCGCCGTGGTCGAGAGTAATCCCACCAATCCACAACCATACAGGGCCTCTAGCCTTCTGACTTGGAGGTTTATGAGGTACACGGAAAGCCTCCAGAGTTTACAGCGTCGACCCTGGCGCATTTCACCGTCGATCTTTGGAGGGGGGACATTTGGTTGATGACAGGGTTTGATGTTCTACTTGTCCTGTCGCCGCAGATTCGTGAGCTGGAACGTGTTCGTCAGTGCAACGGAGCGTCGGAACTCAAGGGCTTGTGCAACAGCCGACGGCTTCCCGGGCCCCGGTTCGGAGACGGGCCAAAGTGGGTACTGACTGGTCCGTACCCGGCGGAGCTGCCGCACTCCAGGCAGAAGCCCACGTGCCGTTCGTCGCCACCGCCGCCGCGCGGAAGAACAAAACCTACCATCTTCACCTTCGTCACTTCATCCGGACACTGAACTGCACACACTGCCTCCTACTCATCCGAAACGTGCATGTTTCTCGGGACTTTTGTTCTCTTGCGTTTTGCGCCTCTCGACTCTACTCCTTGAGGGAGGTACCTGATTACTTAAAAGCATACAAAACCTCCAAAAATAATCCTTGCCCAGTGAAGAGACTAATTGCAGGATCGCCGGTTTTGTATTGATTGCAATCTCGATTTCCTCTCCAACCGCTTGCCTCCGCCCCTGCCTGCCTGCCTGCCTGACATGGCTTCCGCCCGTCCGGAGGATGACTTGCGTGTGGCGGACGACCCCATGGCCCCCCGTCCCTACGAAGACGCGGCGGTTATCGCACCGGCGGTACAGACTTCGAGGAGGCGTCAGCCACGTGTGCGTACGTCCGAACTCTCTCTCTCTCTCTCTCTCTCTCTCTCTCTCTCTCTCTCTCTCTCTCTCTCTCTCTCTCTCTTTCGCAACGAAATCTCGTATACCCTACCTGTGCCCCGCCCAGCCGACCTGATCCGCCCTCCTCTCTTCCAGGTCCCGTCGACATCGAGCGCCAGTGCGGGGTCTCGCTAGGCGAGAATCGCAGATGCGGCGCGGCGTTGGCGTGCAGGCGGCACTCCATGGGCGCGAAACGCGCCGTCGCCGGGCGGTCCGCGCCGTTTGACCTGCTGCTGGCCGCCTCTCTGGAGGAGAGAGCTTGAGGCGAGGCGAGGCGGTTGCGAAATCTCGTGTGCTCGTGAAATAGGCTCGGGGGGGCGGGGGGGGAGTGTTCTGTGTCACGGCCTTCTGCAGGTATCGAAAGGTGACGGCTCTTGCATCGTCAGGGCTCTTTGGCTGGCACATTTATGAGAGTAATCGTTTTGGCAGACAGAGGTGCAAGTGAAATCTTTGACGGGCGCTGGCTGTCACCCTTCTCTTCTGACGTGAAATGCACATCATATGACAGTCGTGGGTAAGTCGCCCTTTCCACCAAGAAGCGCGGCGGGATGAGGCACACTCTCAACAACTGGCCCGACGATCTACCACCAAGCTTTCCAGTGGTGCACTTCACACCAAGCCGGAAGTAGTTTTCCCTGAAAACGAGAGGTATAAGCCAAATTACAGATGCTAACATGATGTTGGCTGCGTCCGTGACAGTTAACTCCCGCGAACCCCTCTTCAACAGGAGGTAGGATATACTAGGTATCAATAGCGTTACCTATACTTCATCTGTTACAATAAAATGGATGTTTCCATAGCCTAAGATCTCTATTGCCTGAGCCAGTCCTTGGAATCAAGAAAGCCGCCGTGTATGAGAGGAAAAGTCTATCACCCTGGGTCCCAGACCCCTCTTGGTGTGCTTACCATCGTGCTAATCTATCCCCGCGCGGTGTCCCAGCAGCTTGCCCAACGCCGAATGTTCAGACAATATCTGTATTAACGGATTCTCTCTTTTTGCGGAAAAATGAGAACCTATTTGCCTTCTTCTGCCGTGTCACGACTCGAGACGGACCCTTGTTGGATGCCTCGTCGCTTGGAGTCTGCACTCTCAGCTGTTGTCTGAGCTGCTCCTGGAGTTCCTCCCAATCGTTGCGTCTACGGTTTTCTAACCTCCTGGCAGTGAGCAGTTCGTCCTGGTCGGGCACAGAGTCCAGGTGACCTCTCATCTCGTCTCGAAATTGAAGCTCGTCCTCTTCTCGCTTCTTAAAGAAGTCTTCGGTGATCTCAGCTGTGAAGAAACGTGGTGTCAGTATTAACAATTACACTGCTGTGGCTTGAGGGGTTAGGATACTAACTGCCCTCGCTGACTTGATGCTCTTTCTCTATACGTTGTTGGAACAGTTTCCGAATGAGGTTGATATTGTATAGGTTTGCGACATCTCCGGCAGAATCGTGCTGGACCATGCAATGTTCGTACCTCGAGAAGACTTGGAGCTCGAACAGGAAATGGCCGCTGAGCACGACGTCGACGGGAAGGCCACTGAGCACGTAAAAGTCACAGACGATGCTGCTTTGCGTGCCCCCGATAGTCCACTTCAACCCACGCACAATCCCCGACGTCGTACCTCGAGACCCGTCGGCAAACTCGAGGTCCTCGCAATAGCTCGGGCTCCTGTCAATACGCATTCCCTGGGAAACCGCAAAGCTTTCAGAGATCAGCATGGCATTAGACCCCGTGTCAGGGAGGGCCAAAGTAGGGGCGTCGTTGATGAAGCACTGCAGGCGACGTCCTTCGCTCCCTAGGAGGTTAAGCCGTAGGCGCCCCAGGCTTTCGCAGACCGTGGACTTGATGCGGTGAATGAACTTAGTCAGCGTCCTGGTAGCGCGCAGGAAAGCATTTGACAGTATGAGATCGTGTACGCATCCTGGGATGATGAGGCAATCGATGAGGGTACTCCGCCGCTCCCCCGCAAACTCGAATAGGGCTTGAATGCTACCTGGTGACTTAATGAGGCGTCCAGACGGAAGTTTAACCTGTGTCGCGGTGCCGGGTCGGGGTTCGAGTCCCATCCGGTCTGCCAAGCCGGACGATATGGAATTGTATTCAGCCCCGGTATCTGGCAAGGCTTGGATCTTGACTCCCCCAATCGCTCCCTCAACCCAATGATGCCGCTTTCCAGAGAAATCCCGGGGCGTCATGATACTTCTCCGACCCCAATTAGAAGGGCGCTTGTCCTTGATCGTTGGGCCTGTATGCTTAGTCGACGATTGGTCATTGTCAATCGCTGGCATAGCGTATTTGCTTGCTAACCGGCGTAAAGCTGGGCTAGCAGAAGGATGCTGCGATGCCAAGAAAAAATCTTGGTGTTCATGTAACAAAGTGCGATGCAGAGCAATCAGCGCCTGCCACTGCTCGTTGTCTAATATTAGGCTTGTATCCTTACTCGACGACTGAGCGTTGTTAACCTCGACGCATTTGCTCTCTACCATAACAAGCCCAGCGTATATACCCTTGACTTCCGCCACAAGCTGTTCTTGGCTAATGAGACGAGTTTCAGGCTGTTTAATTATAAGCTCTGTATTGTCTTCCCTGGAAGAGTGATTGTAAGTATGACTTGGCGTGGTAGGCTTACGGTCTCTAGGCCGTCCAGACTTGCAAGGCTGAGATGTGCCTTCGTCAGAGGTTGCCTGAAGGTTGCCTCCTCGACGATCTTGTATTCTGAGGCAGCAAAGGTTAGAAGTTAGAAAGCCAAGCGATTACTACTAATAGCCTACTGCAAAAATGTTTGTGTTATCAAATCGTTACCAGCCTCGTCAGTTGTATTATGACTGAAGTCTTGGAAATGCCTGGAGATAGCATCTAGTGTGGATGCTGAGGCGAAAATGTATCCGCAGCCAGGAATAGGACATGTCCTTTTTCTCCTAGCAATTGCTCGCTGACGATCTGTAATGCGATCGGCCAAGTCGGGAATGACCTCTGGGTTCGCGCTCATAGTAATGGTACCGACCCGCGCGCGATCTGGCGTGCAGGGGACGTAATGGGTAAGGTCGGTCCGAGATGATGCAAACTGCGGTCTCGCTTATGCTGGGCTGATGAGTGGCGTGAGATCGAAGGGAAGGACGGCGGGGTCCAGGTCGGTGTCGGGTCGATTGGCATTCGCCTTTGGTATCTCGGCGTGGTTTATGATGCAAGAGCAATGATCCAGAGTTGACTAGAAGTGACTGTATTACTCACGATAGAGTGGGGATGGAAAGTAATAAAAAGAGGGACAGCGGCCATTGTATCGAGCATCACACCGCCTTGTATCCGTACCTCAGTATCGAACATCACGTGGGAGGGGGTTACGTCAGTCCATTGGGCAGGGCGAAATGGAAATAAGTCAACCTTGCAGCTGGTTGTGTCGCCTTTGTGATAGGATACCGTCATCCACTGCCACAGTAGCTCAGCTTTCCGCCCTCCATCCTCGACTCCTGCGCCACGACAGAAGACCCCAAGAAAATGCCAGCGCAAGGCAGCGAAGGAAGCTTCGCCGGCGTCTCGGCATGGCTGTCGCAAGACCCGGATTCAGAGACGTTTATATTTAGGAAGTTCAATGACTTGAGCGCACGCAACATACTATATCTGCAGTGCGAGCTGCTGGAGCTCGAGGAAAAGCTCAAGCGTATCGACGAAAAAGTATGGCCGAACGGCTCAATCGAGCTGAAGGACGCCGCGAGGACGTGGGAGGAGCTTTTGGATCAGGCTAAACGCCCAAACTCGATGGCCAGTGAGATGATGACCGCGGTGACCGAGGTGAGGGAGAAGCTGAAAGAGTATCGTGAGTCCATGCCACTCGATTACCGAGGTCGAAAATGACAGGCTACAGCCCGTCAACCTCGGCTTCTGGGACAGATATGGTAACCATGCAGTAGACGAGGCTTTGGTCCTGCAAAAACAGATCGCCGCCATGCATCGTCCCAGGAACGGGGCCCTGGAAGCAACGCGATACTGGCTGGATGGCGGCTTGGTGCCACGTGCAGGGAAGAAGCCGAAGCCGAAGTTGGGCGGCAAAGCGAAGGGCTATCTCGACGACGGGGATGATTTGGTGTCGTTGAAAGCGCCCGTTGAGCGAGACTACCTCTCAGAAGCGGTCCGTACTTACTGGCCAGGCAGGCACGACTCGCCGAGCGAAGGGCGCTATGGCATACGTCGACACGAGGAACAGTCGGTCACGATGGCGGTAGGTATCATCAGCACGATCCTCGCGGCGATCTTGCTCATCGGAGCCATCGTGGGCTTCTCCTACGTGACGGCCTGGGGCGCGAAGCTTGGAATGATATGCGCCTTCACCACCGTGTTTGCGTTGAGTGTGGGCATAATGACAAGCGCGAAGCGAGCGGAGATCTTTGCGGCGACAGCGGCGTAAGATGACGCGCCCAAGAGCCGAGAGAAGACCGAATGGTGCTAACAACGGTCTTCAGGTATGCTGCCGTCCTGGTCGTGTTCGTCAGCAACGGGGATTTGTCGGGGAGTCAGTGCTGCCCGACGCCGGGGCAGTAGCAGCAGATCAGCAATAGCGCTCGGCTCCGAGATGATTTGGCGTAATCTTCCGGATCACCGATGGGATGAACGCCACTCGGCCGAGAACCCAAGCTTTGGGTGGCATTCCTTCAGAACAGCGGAAGACGATAAAAACGTTTGGGGCAAGAGGGGATGAAGTCTCTGCAATCCTGGCAAGATGGGATTCACAACCTAATCAGACCGCCAAAACCGCGCTGACAAGTCCTCCACGGCGATCGAGAATGGTGGGCCATCTGAGAAGAGACATAGTAGACGAAATGGGCGAGGCATTTGCCGGATTCCGCAACCGCCTCCTTCAAGCAAGCATCCTTGGAGATGAAGCTTTGGCGTCGGCCCTCCAGGAAGATGTCGTGAAAAGGTTTAGTTAACGGGTCCCGAGAGGGGCAAGGTCCACAACGGGCCCCCGGTCAGACCGGCCGGAATGAACGGGTATCGATGGATCACAAGGGGGAAGTCGGATGAGAAGGAGGGGGCGGCGAAACCAGGCTAGGGTGGGATAGACTTCAGTTGGACGCATCCGAACCACAAAACGCGCAGAAGGGGTGCGTTGGATGGTGCCGGAAAAAAGCCTCTAATAGTGCTGCATCATAGCCGTCTAGCGCGTAGTATACCGGTACCAGGAGTATGAACGTGCGCTTGGGAGGAAGGCGCAAGCTCTGCGGAGTGCCCTGGTACCTATTACCACGACATTACGCTGACATGTACTGCCTAGGTACCACCTGCCGAAGATGATAAACATAGGGGCTTGTGCATATACCGTGTACCTAGGTAGGCTGGAGCGGAGGACCGATGGCGTGCATATCTGCCTACCTTAGGTATACTTCCTACCTACCTAACCTATGTATAGGTATTCGAAGCATTGCTCTGGGGCGGCCGGTACACTAGAGCAGGTGCTGCACCACTACCTACGTACTTAGCTAGGAGGTACCTTACCTTGCTTTGCCTTAATCATATGCATGCTCCAGCCTAGGTACCTACCTAGGTACGGAGCTACATTAGGTACCCAAGGCAGCGATGCTTTTGTCCCAAAGGGATGGATCCTCGGGTGCCTTGCGTTTGTCAGGGAGAGTGAAAGCTGCAGAGGTGGTGGGTGCACTTTGTTCTCTCTCAACGCATTGCTGCCACAGGGGAAAAGGCCTCTCCCTGCGCATCGTCAAGTAAAGACCACGCCATCCAAAAGCTCTTTGGCCTATTTACCTCCTGTTCCTGTTCCACAAGGGTGGCAGGCAGGCAGGCAGGCAGGCAGGCATAGTTGGGGTCGCCTGCCCCTAGTTCCTTTTCATTTGTTTGTTTTTTGCGCGCTGGGAGCGGCTAGCACATGCAACACACGACCGACCTATTCTCCGCCAGCAAGACATGCATAGGGATGAGGTAGCATCTAGTAAGTGGCAAAGAAGGGAAGCGGAATAAGAAGAGGGAGAGAACAGGAAAAGAAGACCATGTTTAGACATGATACAGTGCCCACCTGTACCGGCACTTCAACGCTGCAACGCTGCAACGCTGCAACTCTGCAACTCCGTAACATGCGGCAACATTTTGCAAAACTGCCGTTGCTGTCACTGCGCATCGTGCGGTCTTTGCGTCCGGCCGTATTCCGATCTTGTGTTTTGATCTTTTCATCTCTTGTTTTTCATCCCCGTCGGCCTCCAAAAGTGTGCGACTGTTGCTGTTCCAGCTCTCTACCGAGTAAGAGAAAGAAAAGAAACGGAAAAAAAGAAAAAAAAAAAACCCCTCCGGTACGGATACCTATAGTGCTACCCGGCATCGTCAAACAACAAGTACAAGTACTATAGATAAAGTACCTAGGGCTCTGTAAAGCTGAAAAGAAAAGACGAGCTGCCGTTCGTTTGCTAATCGTCGCCCCTCCCCCCGTCCCAGGTTGTAATAGCACAGCGCCACACTCAACCAGCGCTTCTCCGTCCCCTCGACCCGCTGACCTTTGGCCAAAAAACCTAATATTTGCACTGCAACGGTACGGATACGGATACATACAAAAATAATCATCATTCCGACAACGCCCCTCCGCGCATCTCTCTCTCCTCTTCCGGCCGCTCTCCCTTCTTCCCTCCGCCCTTTCCCACCCCGACCTGCGCATCCTCACCTCACCGGGCGACAGCGACTTTGACTTTCACCACAATTGCTCACTGGCTCGACCTCATTCATACACGGGATTCGCTTTTTTCTTTTCTTCTTATCCGTCGTCCTACCACCAACCTCGACAATCGCCCGTCATGGCGTGGTCAAAGTCGACGCGTATCAGCATCATGCTGGCCATCGATGTCGTCTTCTTCCTCGTCGAGCTGATTGTCGGTTTGCTTGTCAAGTCGCTGGCCCTTACTGCGGACGCCTTCCACATGGTACGTCCTGCCCTGCCGCCGTTGTGTGCGACGACGCATCGCTGACCGACGTAGCTCAACGACATCATTTCCCTTTGTGTCGGACTCTGGGCCGTCTCTGTGGCCAGTAAGGCCACCACCGACAAGTATTCGTACGGAGTACGTCACCCCTTCCTCCCTCCCTTGGCCAAACTTGTCGTGGGCTGACTTCCTCGTCCAGTGGCTGCGCGCCGAGATCCTCGGCGCCTTCTTCAACGCCGTCTTCCTTATCGCCCTCTGCGTTTCCATCATCCTCGAGGCCGTTAGCCGATTCTTCGACCCTCCCCAGATCGACAACCCCCAGCTGATTCTTATCGTTGGTTCCTTCGGCCTCGCATCGAACCTTGTCGGCTTCTTTGTCCTCGGCGGTCACGGCCACTCTCACGGTGACGATCACTCCCACGACCACGGCGAACATGGCCACGCCCACTCCGACGAGCACGCTGCCGAGGAAGGCCGCGCCGCCATGGCGGGCGCCGCTAACAATGACAGCGGCAACGTTGGCGACCTCTACCCCGAGGCCATCGTCGCTAGAGCCACCGCCCGTCCCGACACGTCTCGTCGCATAAGGTTCGAGCGAGACTCTGATCCTTCCGGCCGCGCCCCGAGCCATGCCTCCTCCGCTTCCAAGAGTCATGACCGCCGCAGAACCAGCTCCCGTCACCACTCGCGTCTCACTAGCATTGAGGATATCAGCATTCACCCTTCGAGCTTCCGACAGGAGATCATCGACGCCAGCCGGTCCCAGCCCGAAGGTTTGGAGTCGGCCAGCGAGAGCGAGGTCGACGAGACTGTTGTCGAGGATGGCGAGCCTGACGAGGAGTCCCCTCTGCTCAAGTCCAATGATACCAAGCAAACCTACCTGATCGATGGCGGCCACCGCGGTCGCGCCGCCGCCAAGCGCCCGAGACGCGAGTCCAGCCTTCACCACGAGCACAACCACAACAAGGAGCGCAAGAAGGCGTCTGGCGGCCACGGCCACAACCACGCCGATATGGGTATGAACGCCATGGTCCTCCACGTCATCGGTGACGCTCTCGGCAACGTTGGTGTCATTGTTACTGCCCTCGTCATCTGGCTGACCGACTGGCCCGGCCGCTTCTACGCCGACCCTGCCGTCTCGCTGTTCATCACACTCATCATTCTCAAGTCCGCCATCCCCCTTACCAAGGCGACCTCCAAGGTTCTCCTCCAGGCCACCCCCGATAACATCGACCTCCAGGAGGTCCGCGAGGATATCCAGAACCTGCCCGGCGTCCTCAGCTGCCACCACGTCCACATCTGGCAGTTGTCCGACACCAAGATCGTCGCCTCCCTGCACGTTCACGTCAACTTCCCCATCTCCGCCGAGGGCGGCGAGAAGTACATGGAGCTCGCCAAGCGCGCCCGTAAGTGCCTCCACGCCTACGGTATTCACGCGGCCACCATCCAGCCCGAGTTTTGCGGCGACGATGAGCATCACGACGAGGAGGAGCAGATGGTCCAATACGACGGCAACGGTTCTGTTGGCTCACTGAAGCAGACCTGCCTGTTGGAGTGCGTCGACAACTGCGCGGCCGGCGGCTGCTGCTCCGAGTCGACGGTTGCCGGTAGCCTTCGCAGCCAGTCAGCCCACAGCCACGACGGCCACGACCATGACCACAGCCATGATCATGGCAACGGTCACTCGCACTCGCACTCGCACTAATGTCACTTTGGCGCCCGGCTTCTCCTTTGATATCTCATTTTCCAGGAGCATGCGTACGTCTTGCTTAGGATCGGGCTTTTCTTCATTGCCATCAACCGAACAGGCGAGGTTTTCTCCTTATTTGTCGCGACTGCTTTGCAATCACCAAAAGACTGGCGTTACGGACTGGGTAAAGACGGAGTGGAGTGGATAAACCGTTAGCCACATTCTTGAATCCAGGGAGCGGGTTTTGGGTTTCCGGTTCGGGTCCAGGAAACGGGTTTCACCAAGGAAATCTGGGAGACATCATTACCACACAAGTCAGGCCGTCGGTTGCCTTGTTTCACTTTGATCCCTTTCTTTCTTTCTTTTTACTTTCCTTGTCTCTTTCTTTTCTCATCGGAGCGGCTCTCTCTCTTTTTTTTTTTTTTTGTAGAACATCGTCATGGCAACTTTACCATAGAGACGGGTGAGGGTTGGGATTTGCTAAAGCGTGGAGCGTGTACAGCCATACCAAACAGAGAGGAAGCAACCAGTTCTCTAGAAATGAAAATTGCATCATGAAGTTGCTTGTTTTTACCACTTTTTGTTTATATGAAATGACCCAACACTGTCGAACCAACTGCTGGCCGGAGCGACGTCACGGACAAGCTCCCTCCCGGCCCGGCAGTTGGCGCGGAGCCGAGGTCACGGGCACTTATCCCATCCGGACCTTTCGTCGACCGGCGCTTTTTCGAGGACAACCTCTGTCCCCCTCCCCGCACCTTCGCGCCCCTTCTCAACCCCAGGATGACCGCCCAGTTCGGAATGTGACCGGAGCAAGGAATGGAGACCGGGGGCTGTCGTCACCGGCGCGGAGGCAAGGAGGCACTCGCGTGGGGAAAAAAGGGGAAAAAAGCCCGGTCTAAACCACAGCCAAAAAGAAAAAGTACCTGTATTTTAGAAGCCTATCATACCACCACCCTCTCCCCCGGCTCAATAACTTGATACAGTATATTTGGCATATTCCAGGCCTTTTCAGGTAAATGTAGTGATACAGCATGTTTTCTACTAATAAGAAGGTCGCAAAAGTGGTGTGTTAGCAGGTAGGTTGTATGGGAGACCGGCCTTTTTATTTTTGTTTTTTTTATACACAGGTCCCCTAAATGGGCCACTAACTGTGTGTCAGTCTCATTCAGAGACGTTTGCTTATCACATAGAGTATGAGGGCATCAAGACATTTATACCGTGCTTCTCCCGCCGTGATTTCTTTTTTCGGTTTCTTTTTTTTGTCTCTTTTGGTATCATCGTGTTACCTGTGAGAACCCCCCGCGAGGGACCCGTCTTAGGTACGTACCCAAGTCTCAGCGAGCAGACACGACAAGGGGGGACAGGCGGCTTCTGATGGAAAACCGGCGGCGGCGGCGGATATTAATATACGAGGCTCGAGCAAGGCGACGATGTAGTGCACCGGGCCCGCTCGGGTCGAAGGTATCATTACGATTGGGGGTTTCTCTTGCTTGGGCTAAAAAAAAATGGCTGGATGGCTTTTTCTCTCCTACAATCGTGCACAGAAGTCGCTCTTTGACGACCGTCTTTTCTCGACTCATTGTCCAGCTTCTTCCACTCGCTCTCGTAAACCAACCAACCCCCCCCCCCCCCCCCCCCCCCTTCCCTTTTTTCCCTATTGATTGTGTTTCTCTACCCTCTCTGAATGCCAGAAGAAGCCTGCCGTTGATAGTGGTCTATATCCGTCGCCAACGGATGCCTCCTCTCGTCATCTCTCAAACCAATAAAAACGCCTGGTGGATGGTTGATGCCGCCATGTCTCAGAGACAGGATAGTAAGCATCGAACGGAAAGAAGAAAAGAAAAAAAAGACCAATCTGTGAGACCCTTTAATAAAATGACTTTGTGAGTTGGACACCTCCCTGTCTTCAATCCGTGGTCTCCCACTACGTCTTCACGGAAGGCAATGCGAGTTTTGCTCATTTTGGCTGCGAAGACGGCTTTTTGATGACGAGCTTGACCTTCTTGGGGGCTTGACCCGCGGCAGGCGGCGGAGATGCCTGCGGCGGAGGCTTGGGCGGCAGTGATGCCGGACCCGGCGAAGGGCTAGCCGCCGAGGGACCACCGGGCAGAGGCTTCCGAGCGGGCTTCGCATTGATGCTCTCCGACGGCGTAGGAGCTGGTGATCCAGCCGGAGACGCGCGAGCGCTCAGCGAATACCCGGGCTTGCGGTTCTTCAGCAGGGACGGGTCTCGGACGGGGCCCATGTTCTTGACGCCGGCCTTCTTGAGAATCTGCCGGAGGTTGGGGTGCTTAAACCTGAACATCCTCCGTTTCTTCACAACTGTGCCGTCGGGTCGAATGCTCAACTTTGGTTTCTTTAGAACAGGAGACGTGTCGTCCACTCCTGGGACCTTTTCAGGTCGAGGTCTCTTCTGCAACTTGTTGGTGCTACTGCTGCTGCTGCTTGGCTCGGGAGTCGCCTGGGGAGTCGAGCGTCCGCTTTGATGCAGCGACGAAGACACCGAGGATATAACAGGCTTCGACACTCCAGGCTTCGTAATGGTTGGCTTGGTGACGATAGGCTTCGTGGTTAGCGGCTTGGGTGCGGATGAGGAAGGCTTTCCAGTGGAAGGCTTTCCAGTGGATGGCTTTGGTGTGGACGACTTGGTGACCGAGTGGGCCACGATGGAGTCTGCCTCTCGCGGAACCGGCGACGGTGCCGCAGAAGGGGCTGGGGATTGCACTGCCGGAGCCGGGGAGGGGCGAGGAGCAGTAGAGACAGGCCGTGGGGCGGGGGGTGCTTGTTTGACGGGTTTGGCGGCGCCACTCTTCATGTTCACAATCAGACGCTTGGGTTCGGGCGGTCGAACTGGCGGTTCGGGCTCCTTCTCCTTGACCTTCTGAGGAGGTTCAATCGCCGTCTTGTAAAAAGACTTGAAGTGGATCATGTTCTGACAAAAGCGTTAGCAAAAGGAGGACGAATCGGACGACGGTATACTTGCCCTGCCTGGGTGACGCTGAACGGGACGGCTGACTCTCCACCGTTTGGGATATTTCATCGTAACCGTCCACCGGTCAGCAGCATCGAACATGGCGCCGCACAGCTCAATGAGCGTGGTCTTCTCGGCCCGGCCAATCACCTTGGAATCAAGAGCCTTCCAGATTGCCTTCATCATAAGCCGCTCTTGCTCTGCGTATTGCTCCTCCATCTCCGCTCGCAGGGCCGCAAGCGCAACATTAATGTCTTGCTTCCTGGCGAATTGCTTGCGCCGCTCTTGCGTCTCACCCTCGGTGTTATTAACAATGGTAAGCTCGCCGCTATTGGCGGCCACAGGTGCAGGCTTCGCCCGGGATTGCTCGCCAAAGGCAAGGCTTGCCAGACCCGTGCAGAAAATCTTCAGGAGCTTGTCTCGCACAAACGGGGACCTGTCGGTGCTCATCACAGAGACGATCAGGCGGAAGATGGGCAATTCCATCATGTAACCGAGATCCGCGAGAGCCTCAAACGCCTTGATTCGCACGAGATCGCATGTATCGTCCTGCAGGTACTGGATAAAGTCCAACGCGCTTTTGGGAATCACGCCCGCCTTCATGAGCTTCCGTCTACATTCGAGGGCAGTAGTGGTCCAGATGTTTTGGTAGGAGTTGGCCCACTCATCCATCCTCCGGAAGCGGTCGATCTCAACAATGGCCTCTCCTAGGAAGCTGCTCTCCTCAACTGATGTGTCCAGATCCATGGAATCACCTGCGTCCCGTCGTTTCTCGGGGATCAGGCTGTGGGCCAGGGCCTCGAGAAGCTTCGCGACGTAGAAGTGGTCCGAGTACGGGTTGTTAGCGTTGTTGTTGAATTGGACCTGGTTCAGAAGCAGCCGCCGGGCTGGCTCGGGGCATTTGCCGTTGGTGTCCCGGACTTTGGCGATGGCCATGGGGAGTGCGCTTTGCACAAGATACTGCTTCTTGTCCGAGAAGTCGTTCGGCCGAGGTGTTGCGGAGTCCGGGTAGCAGAAGAGCTCCGTGAAAGCCCTCATGAGATGGGTCATGCCTGCCATGGCGACCTTTTCCGTGGCGTGATGATACAGCATATCGGCGGCCATGGTTCTGACACCGTGGAAGTACCGGCGATCGACGAGGGTTCTCGTGAGGAACGTCGAAACGAGCGGATGGGGCGGGCTCTTCTTCAGATACAACATCGAGTCCTGCTGTGCCACGACATCCCTATCTTGCTGGAGCTGGGACACGTACATGTAGCTCTGGAGGTTCGTCTTCATTTCGCAGGCCCACTCGAAATCGGCATCCATCCGGATCCACTCGTAAGACTCTTGGTCCATGGCCTTTTCGATGTCAGGCTCCCACTCGGAGAACTCCCATTTTCTCATGTCTTCCGGGCTCGTCAGAACGTCTCCCAGACAGTACAAGAGCGCCTCTTCGTTGTTGTCAGGATCCGCAGCAGACTGCGCGCTTAGCTTCTCCGTTGCCCTCCTCTTCCGCTTGAGCCGCTTGTACTTGGTGTTATACGGAATCTCGAACTTGGCCGCCTTGGCAGCGTCCTCGCGAATTTCTACTATGTGTTCGTAGGGCGTGCCGTCGGCTTCGTGGATCCTGATCGTCATGGGCCCTGTAAAGAGACCCATTGTTGTATCGACCTGGACGCCGTTGGCCTTCTCTTTGATCGCGCGGAGGAATTCGGTCTTTTTCAGAACTTCCGCCTCGCTCAGAGCCTTATCCTGGACTTGCCGAATAGTCATTTCAACACACAGTCGCTTCTTATTAAACCGCTGGAAAACATCGAATCTCGGGCACCCAGAACCATAGACCCACTGAGCCCAGAACGCCTCGAGCTTGTTTCTAGCGTTCTTTTCACAGACCCTCTGAAAGGACTCCGTGTTGATGATCCACTCGCTCTGTTTCTCCCCAATGTTCGCCTTATAAAGGATTCGCGAGATGATGCGGGTGAGATTGGTCTGGGCAGGTGCCTTCATCAGGCGCTTATCCAAAATGAAGAGCACCAGAGGCGCCTTGAGTGCCATGAATTCCATTTCGAAATCTCCGAGGTGAAGGATGTGACCGAGTTCGTGCAGTGATGGCCGCTTGATATCCACCGTCACCAGCTTATCCGACATTGTCTTCATGCGGAACCTGTAGTCGTTGTTGCCACACAGCTTTTTCAAGAAGAGATCAGTCATGTAGTAAGCAATGCCGATAACGACCCAGAGATCTCTCCTAGTATTGGGGAAAAGGTTGATTCCGCTCCATTGCGAAGCCAAGCTATACACCAGCTGCCTTGTGACGTCGACTTCCGGGTCAATCACGTCCTCGGGGAACAACAGACGAGTGCTGACGAAGGAGAGCGATTGCAATGCCACGGTATCTTCGACCATGTCGTCGAGGAAGCACACCTTGTAGCTTTCAAAGGGGAACCGGGCAAACGTGAGTGTGAAGAAGTCGGCGGCGGCAGCTAGCGCCGCGCAAGTGTTCTGGACCTCGGCGGCTCTTCCAGGGAGGCAGTAACCATGAATCTTGAGAGCGCTTCCGCCTAGTTTCTCGTCGTTCTCTTCCGTGCGGAAGTCCGAGAAGAGGTCAACATGCTCGAAAGGACCGACCGCAAAGCCGATCTTCTGGACTGCGACCCGCTTGTCGAGGTCAAAGGTCATGATTTTCTTCCGTTCGTCTTCTGGGTCCACAATCTCGTCCGAGAGGCTCCCAGAGCACACCACCGTCATCTCCAGGAGCTTGTCTTCCTCGGTCAGGGCGAAGTCTCTGTCAGCCCTGGACTGATTTGCGAGCCCGCGGTCCCGCTGATTGTTTGCGTTGCCGTTTGCTCTCTGCGTGGCCAAAGGCTGCCAGAGTGCATCGCCTAGCGTTCTAGGAACCTTGACAGCCATCGTCCAGGTCGGGAGTTGGCCAGGGTCGTCGATGCACGGGAAGATGCACGACGCCGTCCCCGGCTCGATCGAATGCCGGGTAAAGGCGTGTGGGTATCTGAGGTCGCCAGGATCGACACCAACGAACTGGAAACCATCTCTAACAAGTTTGGTCTTGAAGGGTATCGTGACTCGAAACTCTCGTGAGCCCGCCAGCTCGCTTTCCACGGCTTCATTCGGCAGAACGCTCGAGACACGTATCTTGAGCAGCGGTCGTTTGGCCACACCCGCCCCTGATGCCGCCGATTCTTCCTTGACTTCCTTGACTTCCTTGGTGTCCTTGCTCTTCTTCGCTTCTCGGAGATTGACCCGTAAAGCGCCGTCGACGGGCGTACAGCCAACGAGTTCTCTATTCTCGGCGGGCACGTCGTTCCGTCGGGTGTGCATGAGAGGGCGCATCCGGATCTTCCGTAGGTCGTGATGTGAAGCGTTCCAGTTGTAGTATTCGGGGTAATCCAGTAACTTATACGGATCCGTGTACGTGGCTGAAACTTTTTTCGTCGGGCCGGCAGGTATCTGGTCTTTCAGGGCGGTGATGGTGATGTTGTTGACATCTATTTCGGATTGCCGCGCATCGATGGCGAGCTCGTCGAGCCGGGAGAGGGCGCCGGACACCAAGCCAAATGTGATATGGGACTTCCCTTGGATCCGCTTCGATCGGAAGTTCACCTCGATCTCGACATCTTGCTTGAGGACAAAATAAGGGTAGGGCGGCTCGTCTTTCAGAGGAGGTAGGTCATCCTCGGAATCACTGGCGATGACTTCGTCGACAGCGGCGGCCGCCGCCGCAGCGGCCTCGATGGCGCTCATGTTTGCTTAGTTTGCGCTTGGGAGGGTTGCGTCGCGGATCGACGTCAAGCGACAAGACCGAGTCGCTCGAGTCTTTCGAGGCCTTCTCGGCGAGTGTGAGGTCGGCGGATACGATCGAGGAAGGTGCGCCGGCGCGAGTTTCTCAGGTGCGGGATTCGTCAAGGGTCTCAACCATCCTGTCGTAGTCGATGGTCGCGAGGCTGGGATTCGGTCGTGGGGGGCGCCGGTCGGAATTAAATGTGCTCGGGGGAAAAGACCGCTAGACAGCTTCTCAGAATATTAAAAGTATGTTTTTTCTCCGATTGGCGACGAGGTGAGTGGTGCGAAGTCGAGCGAAGTTTCTGCTGCGACCAAACACAAAAACTGAGGTCAACAGCAGCTGGTACAGTTCAGGCCTCCCAAGGTCAGCGCGTCCCACGGCTCGTTCGCCCGCGACTGGAGATGGAGCTGCCCGAGCCCACCTTGGCTCCTGCGGCGCTTGCCTGTTGGGCGGGTCAGGTTGGACCCATATTATGTAAGCCAGCGGAATTCACCAGCAGGGAAGGCGCGACTCTTGGTTGAGCTCACAAAGCTCCTTCCCATGCCCAAGCTAACCGTCCCCATGCACCAAACCGCACTTTGGAAGGACTGACGACGACTCCAGATTGACCTTCCTCGGCTAAGCCCGTCCCACCTACGTCGATTGGCACGACTTCCAGGGCTACATCAATCAGCTTCATGCCGTTGATGAGTTTCGTTTTTCTTAGTTGGAACAAAATCAAACGCTTGTTCTTGAGCCATGCCACCCAGCAGTCTACATATGATAATGGTACAAATAACAGCGTCACGCCAAGCCGATGCAGTGCAAGATGCCGCCGCAGGACAATCCAGGTATCTCAAACACATAATCGGTAGTTGAGCAAAACTTCTCAGTGCCGACCTCGCCGATCACGACGCCTCTTCCTCGCATGCACTCTCAGCGTCTCCTCATCGCGAAACTCTTCAGGAAGATTAAAATCCGCCTCAGGTATCTCCGGTACAGGATGTCCCCACGCCACCACCTTGCGGCCGGCACGCCTATGGCGATGCAAGGCGGCGTCCCTTTCGTACCTCTTCTTGAAGAACGACTTGAACTCCCTTGGGGGTTCAGGCTTTGGCGGAGGCCGAGGTTGTGGTGTGACTCGCAGGCGCTTCCTGCTGTTCCTCGACGCACCCGACCTTGCTTTGGCTTCTTCGCGAAGCTGTTGGGTCACTGAGTCGCCATCGTCGTCACTGTCGCCGCCGCCGCCGCCGTCGTCGTCGTCATCATCGTCGTCATCAGAGCCCGGAGGGTCCCCGTCACTGATATCGCCACTACGCCCATTTTCCTCGGCAGCTTCCTCGCCGCTTGTGGATTCCGTAGGTGACCGGTCCTCGGATGAGTCTTCCGCCTCTGCCTTCTCAGCCACAGCGCGGTCTTTCTCGGCCTTGCGACGTTTTTCTTCCAGGCTCCACTGACGGAACTTGTCGAGAATCGCCTGACAGCCTTTGACAAAATGCTGGCGCGCCGGCTCGAACTGCTTCTTCCTTGTCTCCGTCACGCCACTGACACCCATGACTCGCAACCAGTCATGGCCTTGAAGGCCGTCGAGCAGGCGGGCAATCTGATCCTTTTCATGCTGGGCCCGGCCCCTTTCCGTGTTGCGGATGGACTTTTCCAGTCTTTCCGCCCTCTTGTGGGCCGACACGAAGGTTGCATCGGGGAGAGGGTCCTCGACGGGCTCTCTTTTATGGGAGATACCCAGGAAATCAAAATCTATGCGTTGGGCATCGACGAGCTCGTCAAACAAAGCATCGCCGTAGCCACGCACTGGCACCTGGTGCCCCTCTGGCAACCTTGCTGGGCCATCATGTATGGCTTTGGATTCTGCGGAGGTGCCCAGATGTCGATGCCAGGAGACTGGCTGGTGGCGTGTGGGGTTCGAGTCAAAAATGACTATCGGGGTATCTATAGTGAAGAGTTCTGATAGGAAAGGTGTCAGCAAGCGAACAGGGCGAGGTTGGGGGCAAGACCAGCAAGAAAGAAAAAGAAAAAAGAAAAGGAAAAGAAGAAGAAGAAGAAGAGGATGGCACATACGCTGTTCCTTGGGCTCATTCCCAATGACCTCATCGTACTCGGGGAAGTAGGCCGACAGTTCGCTCTTGAAGCGAGTGGCCTCCTGGGAGCGCAGTTTGCGACCCCCCTCCTTTGTGTGGGTATCTGCCTGGCGGGGCTGCAGGCGGTCCAGCTCGTGTTTAATACCGTTGATGACCTTTTCTTGGTGTTTGGTCAAGTGAGAAGCATCGTTGCTGACGGGAACCGGGGTGGGATTGGGGGGATGCACTGTCGCGACGTGTTGCGGTGCTGATTTGGGCGTAGTCTTTGGTAGGGGGCCGGGCGGTCGAGGCGTTGTCGTGGTGGTCGGTTGCGGAGTCGCGGTGACGTTGGGGGTGGTCGCGTTGGCGTCGGCAGGCCTCGCGGGCGACGGGGCAGGCCTAATGAGGATCTCGATGCTGGTCCTCGGGCGCTTGGGTTTCTGGTGATTGAAATCGACGAGGTTGTCGGGCGAGTCGAGCTGGCGCTTGGTGCGACCGGGTATGGAATGATGGTAGGTGTCGACGTTTTGGGGGCTATTGGCGGCGCGCGTCGCAGCGTTCGTGTTGGCAGCGAAGGCCTGGACGGGATGGTGATGGGGGCGTGGGATGGGCACCGGGTGAAGCTGCTGCTGGACGAGGCCTTCAGTGTTCGTCGCCCTCCTGGTGGAGCGCGTGACGGAGGCCATTGGCGAAGATTGAATAGCCATTCATTGTTGTCCCGTCGGATCGTAGCGAGGGTGATTGATGGTGTCGATTGAGGATTTTCCCCCCCTCTCGCAGTCTCCGCCGTCTTGTTCTCGGTCGCAGTGTCTGTCACGGTGTCGTCGTCGTTGATGCGATGCGGGAAGTGGCCTTCTGGCGGCATTTTTGGGGGGAAGGGGCGCCGCCGTCAGCTCGCGTTCTCTCTGTCCAGGCCACTGAGGGACCAGATGCACTGTGCCTTACTGGTCGCGTCGTTCACTCTACTGGTCAGCAAGGTGCCCGACCAGTGTTTGCATCCGCCCACGGGGAATGCCTGGCTTTGCTGAAAGCAGTGGCTGCTGCGAGGTAGGTGGGCAGTGACTGAGTTGCGCTGCCTGCCAGGGGGGGAATGGGTATGTGCGCGCCGTGGTACATCTAGTTTCGGTTACACGTTGGTGGGATATCATGTACCTCCTCTTTCCTCCCTTTCTTCCCTCCCAAGACAAACGAAGCAGGAGGTGTCCTACCTGGCCAGCTGCCAACGCCGCCCCCTGAATTCAGTGCCATCCATGTCGACGCATAAACGGAGCAGAGATCAACAACGGCAGGGTCATATTTGCCTGCTAGCCTAGACTATTATATTACAGCACACGCCGAGCCGACATGGAATCTGTGTAGGGGGTTGATTCCCTTTGGGAGTCATGTCGTCCCTTGCAGCGTCGCGTCCCGAGTGTACCTATTTCCCGCCAGGCACGCGACCAGAAACCCGGCGGGCTCAACGACATGAAGCTGATGACTCTGGGGCGCAACTCGCCGTCTACCCCCGTCCTCCCGCCGCATTTCTTCGGTCCCTTTCTTGGACCGGATTGGTACATTAAGTATTCTGCCGCTCGAAACTGGCTCGTCCGCTGCCATCCTGGTACACATCGCACATCCGCAATCGTCGGCCTTGCGGTATGATCAGCCGGTGCCTGGCGGCGAGACGACAGCCCAAGCAAGCCGACTGACTGCTTGGTTTCGATCCCTGCTAATCACACGATCCGAGGCGGACATGGACACGGTCGATATCCGTCGAGTCCCCCCAAACGGCACCTAAACTCGATGCGACTAGAAGCCAAAAAGGAGATTGAGATTTGCCAGCCAATTCTAGGCCGGCAGCTGGCTTTGGTTTCTCGACATGGGCATCTCTATTGCCACACTACGATAACGGATCCGGAGCCTGGGGGGGTTTTAAAAAAAAAAAAAATTTACTTCTTCATCGTTTTCTCGGTGTACGTCCGCGGATGTTCTCTCGCAGTGCTGTCAGCTGCAGGGACTCCTCGGATAGGGAAATGGTCTGGGACATGAGTGACGAATATTCGAGCAAAATGGGATGGCGAGAGCGCGTCTGGCAGGCAACGATCTCTACTGTACTGAGATGATTCGCCAGGAGAGCCGAATCCTCTCGCATCTTCGTAGCCAGCGGGTTGGTCCTGACGAGTGTGCGATTGTGAACTCTCGTATCCACCAACCAGATCCATGTGTGGAGGCTTTGCAGTTCCAGGGCCACTGGCTGGGTTAGCATCTTGGATCCCGCATCACACCCGCGGGTTGCTGTCGCCTTCATACAGACGTTACACGAGGGCGCAATGACAGCCTCTCGCCCTGAGACGATTCACACAAGGCCATTCAGTGGGAGAGCTCGCGCCGTTGAAGAGAGACTGGGAAGAGGGGCAGCAAAGAGTGAAATTTACGGTAACGGCGAAGAACAATGGTGGCAACGGTCGTTTTAAGATCAGAGGAGTCATCCAGCAAACTACAATATAGAGGCGATCAAAAGTTCAGATTGGGTACAGGACTCCCAGTCAAAACGTATCATCAGGTAGTCCAAGGTTTGCAGGCGGCATGCCAGACGACCCTGCGTCAACTTTGCTCCAACATCAAGTTGGTCAATATGGTGAGTCTCATACACCAGCTGAGCCACGGCCCAGCCTGCATTCAACCTCTACTGCCGAGAAGTCCCTTTTTGTGACAACGGCAGGTTCAACATGAAGCCTCTCCACGAGACTAAAGCTCCAACTCCAAGAACCGGGAACGGTGCTCGGCAGCGCGTTCTGCATTGCTCGGGGCTGCGCACCAGTGAGAGAACACCATGACTGTTACGGGAACCGTTACTGCCGGAGACGACGACCCGGGCTTCTTCGCTTGCGATGTCGGCAACCCAAGTCTCCGGCTCTGTCTTGCTACCTGCCGATCTGGCAACGTCGACATCCTCTTCGACCACTGCGTCCTTGCCCACTAGACCCGCGTCCCACCGTACCTTGGACCAGCACGCTTCGGAAACACCACTTCTTCAACCTCTCACCCTCTCTTAGCACGGCTTCAAGAAGCGCCGCCACGGCCTCGACAACCCCTTCGACCACACCGTCTCCATACGAAACCATGACAACGGCCACTGCTCCGTCGCCACCGGGAGCTTCTGACGACTATCCCGGCTGCGTTGTCATCCAGGTTGCCTCCTGCTGTCCCGTCGACGTCTCAATATACGAGTTCACGCACCCAAAAGCCCGTCCTCGTCGACTTGCTATCCTAACCTTGCTGAAGCTGGGAGAGATGCGGCGCATAAACCTGGAATCGTGTGCATGCATCCCTAACTCGGGGCTACAGGTACTCGGGCGTTTTCTTTTCATCTTCTTTTTGGAGTAGACACGGGCCCCTGTGCCTAGACAGGCGCGCAGTTCAACGGTGCCTTCTTCTCTTGGTGTACCCGTGACGAGCCCGGGTCCCTTGAGGTAACGAAGGTTGTTCCCGATGGGAACTGTATGGTCCGGCGGCCTAGGATGGAGATGTCGCGCTCAAAGGCGTCAAGGTAGCGAGGCAGACAGTGAATCACGTTGCTATCTCTTAATGAATTGTCAGCACCCATGGCATATATAGTCCATAGCCCCCTACCTTTGGGGAGGGGGGGGGGCATAACCCGTCCAGTTTGCGTCCATATGCGTCTATCCTCGCCCTCCCGACGGAAGTAAGCCATTTCTGTCACCGCCTTGGAGGGCCCGATAACGGACAGGAAGCCACCTCCGGTTCTGTCTTTGCGGTGCCGAATGTTGGCGCTGCTCACGATACCAGCTACGACATCAGAAAGAATCCCAGGAATACACCCCCCCAGCTAACTTTTTTTTTCTTTTCCCCAGGGGAGATGCCATCCTCTGCGAAACAGGGACCCAAGCACGAGCTGACCTTTCGTAGACGGCAGCGACGCGGGCAGGGCAGGACAGGACAGCACAGGGCCCGACAAACAGAACAGCCGGGGAACACGAGACTTGGAGGGCGGGGGTTTTGATTCAACATCGCCGCCGTTTTTCTCTTAAGCATTTCGTCAGACATTGCAATTTACGGTTTCCCCCCGTTTCTACAGGCTCGGGACAAAGGCTTCTGCTTTAACACATGACAAAATGTAATAAAAGCCAGCCAGCCAGCCCAGCGAGTACACTACAGTGTTAAAAAGAAATGTCCAAAAGGGGGGGATGTGGAAAGGAAGAAGGGGGTATAACAAACTCTCGCAGCAAAAAAAAAATCGCACGCCACCCAAGGTCAACGGTTCGACAACACCCCGAGAGAAAAAAAAAAGAAAAAAAAAACCCTCCATCCGAGACATCCTTCTCGAACATCCAAATCCATCACCGCGACCGCGATCGCGGCCGTGACCGGCGGTTTTGCATATCCAGTGAGGAAAATAAGACATTCGTCGGCAACACCCCGGGGATCGTCTAAGCTCCGGGTCCCCCGCCGGCGGCCGCCGGCGCCGTCGTCGTCACCTCCGCCAGCGGCTCCAACGCCGGCCCCTCCTCGGACCCCTTCTGCCCCGCCGGCACCTGCGGCGCGAGGTTCAGCTTCCGCATGAGCCGGACGGCCGCGCGGTTCTCCTCGCGCTCCTCGGCCTCCCTCTCGAGCACCTCGCGCTCCCGCGCCGCGCTCTCGGACTTGTCCCGCTCGGCCTCCTCGCGGCGGCGGGCCGCCTCGGGCGACACGATCTTGTCCTTCTTGCGCGTCGCCCTCTCCAGCGTCCGCTTGCCCTTCTGGCGCGTCTTGACGTACACCTCGAGCCCGACCAGCACGGCGTACGACTTGGAGATGCTCACGTGCGAGGTGTCGACGCCGGCGTCCTTGAGGTTCCGCACGAAGGCGCGGAAGTTGGACGCCGGCGGGCGGTAGTGGCCGCTCAGCGGCGACAGGCTCGACAGCCGCCCATCCTTGATCTTGATGAGCCCGGCCGACGAGATGCGGCTGCCCTGCAGGAAGCTCGAGTGCTGGAACGCCCCCGACGCCTTGATCCCCACGTACAGCCGGAAGCTCGTGTCCGCCACAAAGATCCACGTGTTCTTCTTGACCGACTTGCGCAGCAGCTTGTTGAAGACGGTCGCTGCCGAGATGTGCGACACCTTGCGCACCCCCGTCGCGCCGTCGAGCTCCGGCGTCGCGTACTTGGCCGCGCGGTCCGCCTCCAGCGCCGACTCCACCGAGGACTCGGACCGGCTGTCGACGTCGTCGCCATCGTTGTCGTTGTTGCCCGAGTCGGAAGGCGGTGGCAGCTTGTTCTGCGACCAGGCGGGCGTCGGGTCGTCGGCGGGCACGATGCCGTGGATGCTGTCCTTGAACGCCTCGGTCGTGTCGATGCGCGCGCCGTTCTTGGCCCAGCACAGCCGCCCCTCGTCGTCCACCTGTACCAGGTAGTACTGTCTCTCCTCGCGCGACAGATACCGCACCTGCTCCCTCTCGAGGCGGTCGCGCGGGCACGCCTCCATCTCGACGTTGCGTCCGCCGCCGTAGTCCAGCCAGTAGAAGAAGTTCTCGTTCGTGTCCGTCTTCTTCCACTCCTCGTGGTACACGCGCAGGTTGCTGCCGTACCGGTGCTTGAGGTCGACCATCTCGAGGAAGTACTGCAACCCCATCATCTTGGAGTCCTTCTTCCGCCGCGCGACGGCCTCCTCGCGGCGCCTCCTCTTCTCGTCCCGGTGCTCGGGCGTCTCCTCGGCGTCCGACGACGACGCGGACGAGTCTGAGTCGGACTCGAGGTCGTCGTGGCCCGCGCGCCGCGCGATCGTCGCCGCCTTCTTCCAGTTCTCTCGCGCCGTCGCCGGGCCGCTCATGCCGCCCTCCGGGTCCCTCGAGAGCACGCTGTGCTGGTCGCCGTTGCCGGCGGCCAGCCCTGCCGCGCTGGCGGAGCTCTTTGCGCGCGGGCGGTTGAGCTCGCGGAACTGCAGCTCGTTGATGGCCGATGCCCATCTCGTCGAGGGGTCCAGGCTCAGGCCCTGCATCTCTCGCCGCACGCGGTACCCGCGGTAGTTCCGTTGGATCAGCGCCGCCGCCCTACTGATGGCGTCGCTGTCACCCCTCTCGCGCCCTCCAGCCCCCGGCTGCGACTGCGGCAGCGGTTGAGATTGTGCGTCGTCTCCAACGGCGGCGGCGGCGTCGTCTTTATGGCCGTCCTGGGAGTGCCGGGGACTGTGGAAGTGGTCGTGGAGGTGTTGGGTCTGCATGGAACGCAGTTTGGACTTGTTCTTCTTGAATTCCTCTTCGCGAGTGCGCTGGACTTCAGCAATCTTTTCAAACACGTCGTGCGACGGCGGCACCAGGCTGTCCATGTACTCCCTGCGCGAACTGTACGCGGTGCCGGTTTGCGACTGAGCCAGCGAGCATGTGTCGTCACTGGGGGGGCGGGTTGCTGCAGCTGTGCCAGTCACAGCGGTCGCGGAAAAGTTGGAGTGGGAATCGTCCTCTTCGAGCGGCACGGGGGGACTGGCCGGCGGGGTAATAATGTTGGCGGCGCAGGGGACGTGGTAATGAAGAAGAGGGGCCCTTTGGGGTTCAGGCGCATGAGCATGCGCAGCAGGAGCAGCAGCAGCAGCAGCAGTGGCAGAGGAGACTGCGCCGGCGCCAGTGTTAGGTTGCTCAGCAGGAACTGGCAGGTTGTCGAGCTCGTGGCGGTTGGGTTTCGTCATGGCTGCTGGTGTTATTGCGGGGTCCACCTGGTTATGATGAAAGAGGAGGGACAGGGACCTGGCTCGGGAGCTGATGGGCGCAGGCATTAGGCACGTTTCTTTTTTTGTGTCTATTTTTTTCTTCTCTTTTCCAGGGTTTCGTTTGAATGTTTCAAACAACCATTTGATAGAGCCGCCGTCGTGCCGGTTGCCGTCGCTGCGGGGTCCAGTTGTTCTTCGGTTTGGACGCGTGTCGACGGCGAGGGCGACGGACGGACAGACGGCGTGCTAATTATCACCAGTAGCGGTGTTGGGTTCGTCCAGATGATGAGAGTAGTGTGAATGATGATGACTGAATGGAGCCAACGACATGGGCATGTGAACAGAAGGAGCCATAAAACACAGCGTGGGAGTAAGTAATCATATATGGTTTACTACGTCTCCAGGGATGACGGAAGTCCTGGATCTACCTCGAGGAGGAATAGAAGAAGAATAAAAGAGGCCGAGACTCGGGGGCTGGCGCCCCGGGAAGGAAACAATCGGTCGATAATATACTGTGGCTGTGGTCGTGGGGCGGCACTCAGATGCTCTTTTGATCGGGATCTCGGCAACGCCGAGGCAACTGCGAACAGAGGTCTTGGTGCGGTTCAGCAAGGAGGAACAACAAACACCATGCGAGGGGGGGCGCATCCTTGCGGGCAAGAGAACCAGGGAGGGACGGGACGAGTTGCAAGGTTGTGGTGATGCTTAGCCCAATTGCTGGCGGGTGTGTGTGTGTGAGAGAGAGAGAGAGAGAGCAGAGTCTGCCAGCCGTTCAACCGGACGGCTCGGAGCCGCGCATGTGCCCGGCGACTGCGCGTGCAGGGCTATCTTCATCCCCTCTGCGGCTTAGAAGAACCCTAATGAGGCAGTTACATATCAAGACGCCGCCGCAGCATGCAAAACGCGGGGTCCGTCAACAGTTACATCATTAGAGGTTTTGACTCTTGTTACTCGTTCTGGCATCATACGTATTGAAGCGGACTGGGGGGGGGTTGTCTCCAAGTACGGTAAAGGTGGACAAGTCCCTTTTGGACCCTTGGAGTCCGCTGGTCAGTCCCCGCCAAAGGAAAAACAAAATCATGGCCAAACCCTGCTGAACATTACGCGTCAATCTGTGGGGGGGACCGTCCCCCCAACCAAGCTTAGCTAGCTCACCTCCCGCCGGGTGGACAGCACATCGTCACGGGCCACACCTCCGGCGGTGCACTTCTGCATCCAGCGTCTTTACCTGTTTCTGTCATGCCCCGCAGCCGCCGAAACTTTTTCTTCGGCAACGGGCTTAGCGGTCCCCGATGACCCAACGGCCGCATACGAGCCACCTCTTTTCGACCGCATCCGGTAAAAAGCAAGGTTAAATGTCGTGCAACACATTATCATTATTATTTTCTCTCCTTCTCTCTTCCTCTGCGGCCTGGGACCACTATGTATATCCAATGCCCCTCTCCCTTTTCCTTGGTTGGGCACCGACGACCAGCAGCTATGTCCCCTGCATTGCCGCACCCGTATTCACCGCCATGCCCTAGAAAATGTACAACGAGAAGAGTAATGTGCGTAGAGTTGGTGCTTGTACATTGATGCGTATGTGTGTGTGTGTGTGTGTGTGTGTGTGCATGTGTGCGTATGTGTGAGAGTGTGCGCGTTCCTTACGAGAAAAGAAAGTCTTTGAGCACTGGCGAGCTGGAGAACTCGGGATTCAACATTATACAACTGCCGCGGGTTAGCATCGAACAGAACCGACAACCTCTTGTGTGTTCGCACACGCACTTGAGAAAGTATTGGAGACCTGATCTCCTCTTGTCGAGGAATCTCGGCCGGAATTTAGATATCACGCTCTTGGGAGGTAGAGGAGGCACAGCCGCCTCGAAGTTGGGAAACGTCTTGACCAGTCTCTCGCGAAGGTCGTCGAACTCGGAATATCGCTTGCGGATGTTCATGTAGCTCCCCTGCGTGGCAGAACGTCAGCACCTGGCAGGTCGCACGTTGGCAATCCACCCACTCCCCCCCACCACCACCACGGGCCACTCCGCGTACCAGGTCGTGAGTACGATGAAGAGGGGGTGACGATACTAACCTGCAGCGTTTCTACCCTGATGTTCCAAACGACAAACGCCCCAATGTTGGTCGCGCTGCCGTTCACCACCACGTAGTCGGTGATCTCGACGCTCTTGGCCCAGCAGGCCCGGTTGCGGCCGTCGACATCGCTCGCTTCGTTGTCGTGCATGGTGATTGCGCCGTCGGGGAGGACCGACTCGGCCGACATGTTGGACGCGGAGCGCTGGTGGTGGCCGAGCCAGTACGGGGGCGACGTCACCGACGGGCTCGTGACGGAGGATCCGGTCTGCGACTCGGTGTCGTCGTCCTCGTCGTCCCCGAACAGTCCTCCGCGCGATGTCTCATTGTCGTTCTGGCGTGACAGCAACTCTTCAATTGCCCCGTGCGCGGCGACCTTGGACGGCGGCTTTGTGCGGCCGTTGACGTGGCCGGGGCGGAACTGGGATTCTATCGCCGATTCCATGAATCCATGTGCGAGGCCGCTACCTCATGGGACAGCAATGTCGTGGGTTGCGATTTCAGTCGCGTTCGTTCGTTCGTTTGTTAGTTCGTTGCTGGCGTTGGTCGTGGGGGTGTGAGTGCTTGCGGAGGGGTTGTGACGTATTGGACGGTATCAGGAGAGTCTAAGATGGCTCGAATGAAAGACGTGTGTCTCGGGGCGCTTCTAGGATTCGGTCCGTTGGGGGTGGATGGTGGTGTGCCGCGTGGCTGTGCAAAACGACCGAGATGGATGGGATGCGGTTGTTGACGTCGGCACAACGTGCGGACGGCGATTAGTCGGCCCGTTCGATTCGACTCGCTGGAAAAGTCACGAGGTGGAAGGAGCCCGTTAGAAAACAGCGTGCGAACCAATCGTCAATCACCATCGGAGGCAGTTGACAACACTTGCCAGCCGACCCGCCGAGGAGAAGAAGCGTATGCATTGTTGCTGTTGTTTTGTTGTTTGTGGCCTGAGGGTGTGGTATACCGTACATGTAAATCGTAAGCGTGGCAGTAAGCGGCGCACCTGTCAGTGCCTTGCCTGCCTGGGTAGTAGGTAGGTAGCTAATCCGAGACTCGTTCTTTGCGCCCACTTCTGCTAGTTCCCGCAGGGCAGGGAAGGAATGTCTGTCCCTTTACCCAAGGGGGGAATCATGCTCAGCCACGGCATGTGATGGCGGATTGTTGTCTCTTTTGCACCGCATCCCGACAACTAACACCCAACCCAGCGGAAAAAAAAAAAAAAAGAGTTCCGGATACGGATAAGAGCATGTCAATGAAAGTCTAACGTATGTGCGAGTGATCAGACGAGGTGGATCGGAGGTAGTAGGTAAGGTGCTATAATTTGATGGAAGATTCGAGCCGCCGCCATGAGCGCGGGGAGCCCCGTTGCACCCACTTGGACCATTGAACCCTTCGGAACCTCGAACAATGGCAGTCTTGTCAACGACGAGACGCTGTCTTTGTTCTTCTGCCTGCCTGTTGCCTACGTATGATGTGATACAATGCTTGACGGCGTCCTTGGGCCTTTGTATTCGCCGACCTAGAGTGCCGGCCGGGATCGATGGCATATCAACCCAGAGAGAGCCGCCTGCAGTGCATCGGAGTCCAGACGGAGAGAACCGACCCCCGGACCACGATGTCCGTCGGTGAAAGCGTCCCCCCCGCACCTTCGAGAAACCAGCCCACCTCATTGCCACCCCAGCACATCGGTGCGGGTACGAAGCTACCGAACACAGCCAGGAGTGGATGCGGAGGAGGGTTTGGTACCTTCTCACCTAGCGCATCTTGCCCGACTGGGGCTTGTTCGGGCTTCCAGTCCGATTCAGTGTACGCCCGTCTACCCCGGTGCGCCATTGATGCCCGTCAAGCTTTCCCGGTACTTGGCGGTTATTGGCCATCGAACCCGAGCATCGCGAACTCGGACCACCATAGAACGGTTCACCGTAGACTAGCACGTTGACAGGTTCAGTTTTGTGACTGCGAGGCTTTATGTCCTTCGACGACTACAACCACGACGGTGTGGTTCGTAGCTCCCCCATTTGTTCCGTAGATTAGCACTCCAAAAAAGATATATTTTGCTAATCGGGACCATGCGCTATTCAGCGCTCGATCTGGTTCCTCTCCACGAGTCACATCCAACAAGCACCCACGCGGAGGAGGGGGCGTTGGGGGGGGGGCGTCGTGGGACGCTTGGATCGGCGCGCCGCCCGCCGAAGATGGTCTGTCTCGGAGAGATTCAATACTGGACAAAGGATCCGTACATCAGCGTCCGGGCGAAGCCAGCCACTTCGAATGTTTGATATTCCCGGGAACCTTCCCCCCAACCCCCTCCAGCCTCGGGAAACCTGTGCTGTGCTGTGCTGTGTTGTGCTGTGCATTCCTCCAAGTGCTCTGTGTGTATCAGTTATTAAACAGTCGACGACGCCGGAGCGCTCTTGCCTGCAGAGCTAGCGGCCCAGCTGCACCGGCGCATCCTGCACGAGGCTCCGGGTGAAGGTGCAGACTTGCAGAATACGAGTGGCGATCGGCCCACCCCAGTGGGACGCCGGGAGCAGCGACGTCCTCGCACGCACCGAGTGGCGTCGCGACCAATCGTGGGGAGAAAGCCGACGATTGATTGGGGGTTGGGTATTGATCGGAAACAGGTCCGCCAGGGAGAGTGAGGCAGGCAGGCACGACTGATTCTTGCCTCGTATTATGGCAGTTGCGTATTATCGGTGGTGATGGTGGTGATGTGGTGGTGGTGATGTGGTGGTGGTGGTGGTTGTAATGGTTGTAATGGTGTCGTAAAGCTGTACACTACGAGGAGAGTCTATTTGGGCGGGGAGAGAGAAGGGGTCTGGTACGGTAGCCATGCCCATACGGCATGGGCCATACCGTAGCAGTATGGTAGTATTGCGGGGACCATACTCCGTAACTCGCACTCGCCGAGCAGCAACGGTCACAGTCTGCTCTGCAACCTCGTAATCAGCAACGCGGCCCAGGTCACCAGGCATGCAAAGTGGAATCCGACCAGCCTTTTTGCCTTGGTTGTATTTTCCCGGGGAGGGGCCCGCAAGCCGTGTGAAGTCTCATGCCCCAGCAGATTGGTCGACGGCGCAGAAACATTCGGAACTTGGCGCCGTCAGTGTGTATTTTTGGGAGAGCACAGGAATGCTGGGCCGACGCCGCGGGCTGGGCTGGCAGACGGGCAGAGAGACACCCGTTGGATGTGGAATGGACGGGTGGGCACAAAGACAAGATAGCATCAAGTGCTCCGTACATGCACGCATGTATTAGCGGGAGGCAAGACGGGGGGTGTAAGGGGGCGTGGGCGACGGGATGATCGGCAAAGATCGATGAGCAGGCAGGCAGGCAGACCGGCTCTCCCAATATCATTCAAGACCGGCGGTCCAGGGCTGCAAATTCCTCGGCAGAGAAGGCCGGGAGACGTCGCGCGAACGACCGCTCTCGCATACTGCTCGCATACTGCGGTGCACTGCAGAGAAAAAGAGCCTGGGAAGGGTTTTGGGTGGGCTGTCGTGCAAGGTCGCAGTTTGTGGAGAGCGAGGGGAGGGAGAGAGGGAGGGTCATCTCAGGGCGGGCAATACTGGACAATCATCCCCCCCACCCCAAGCGCGTCAGAAACAAACGTCTGGGACAAGCAGTAGCAGGAATGATATCGACGACGACGACAAACTTAAGCGTCAGAGCAAATATAAAATAAAATAAAAAGCAGCACAAAAAAAACAAACAAACAGCAAAAGCCAGTTGCACCATCAGCATCGGCCGCCGCGAGAAGCAATCCCCCCACCCTTGTCTACCCTAAGCAAGCATGCATGTCCGGCCCACTGAACCCTTCCCACTCCCAAGCTCCTAAGCCTCCTCAAACTCCACCGAAAAAACAACTCCAATAAGCTCAGGGGACATGTCAGTACCGTAGACTGCAGCTTAGATGCCTTGTTCGCCTTGCCTTGATCTCGAGGGATATGGCACTCTAGGGTGGTGTCAGAGGAACAACACCATCCTCCCCCCCTGGAGGGCCGATGGCAGGGGCGGCAAGAAGCAGACATTTCCAGACATTTCCAGACATGGGCTCCCCTTGGCGGTATCTGCGCGTCCTCATGGCTGTCTGTCGGTCAGAGTCTGTCAATCTGATCTGTCAGAGCCGTGACTCCATAGATATCGTAATAGTAGTACACGTGTAGTGGTAAAATGCTTGCTATCGCCCGAGCCCCGTCCGTCGTCTCCCGCCGACAAGGATGGTACCATACTAGAATACACTTTTACGAAGTACGGGGCACACAATACATACGAGGTGTTGACCTCCATGATATCTTCAGCCCGGGGAAGCCCGTCCTGTGATTGGCCAGGTGGATGAACAGACCCCCCTCCACACCCCCCGTCCCTCCTTCTCCCCAGCGGACATGCCACCCCGGCCAGCAGGAAAACCGCCGGATGGCTGGCGTGGAGGACGTGCTAAACCCAATTCCGCCCGTCTTCTCTCGCTTCGGCTCAACCAGAATTCTTCCCATGCCGTGTCGCTTCATGCCGTACCTGTACGCATACTGTTCATAAATATACACTACTCGTGTGCTGGAGTATCCGTATGTGGTAAAGAGCACCCATCGTGAGCCCGGCCCGCCCAGGGACACCCCGGGCCTCCTTTCTTTGGGACCCTCGCGAGCAGAGAAAAGAAGCTCCCCCCAATGCGTGCCCTACTGCTACATAGATCCGCTTGGCAGAGAAGGCCCTGGCTCCGGCCTCCTTTTCTCTCTCTATCCACGGGCCTCTGTCTCTCTCTCTCGCTCTTATTCCTCACGCCGAGGCACTCCGCTACGGATACGCCTCGACCGGGTTTTCTTTTGCTTCATACATAGTATGAACCCACACACACACACACACCCAGTCGGCTTCTCTTTCGATTCCACCCCATTCCCCTCCTTCTTCTCCTCCCTTCCACACCTCCTCCCTATCAGAACCCTTGGTCGTGTCTTGCCTGTCGTTACGCAAGTTGGAGCCTCTCTCTCTCTCTCTCTCTCTCTGTTTCTCTCTCTGGATCCAAGCTCGTGTTCTGCACATATATCTGTCGCTAGCCCCCCCTTTTACTACTCTCCTACTACCGCTACTGCTGCTGCTGCTCTCCCTCGTTGAAGCACCTTCACAAACGTCCCACAGCCGGTATTACGCCACTGTCGCTACTAATACATTCTCCGGCCCAAGAACCGCCGTCCAATTTCCTCATCAGCAACACAACACACGGCCCCGAATTGCAAAACACTCTTAGCGCGTAGGTAGACTCGTCACCTCCCCATTCCTCAAACCGCCTCGCTCGTAGCTCCAGAACACGTTCTCGCCTTCTCCCTCCCAAGTAAAAGCCATGTGCCGGGTTAATGGGCTCTTGCCCCAGTGGATCAATCCCACGCTCGCTGGCCTGGCCGTTTAGGCAGGCATAGGCTTTGGGGGGGCCGGCGGATTGGGAGAGTTCAGGAATGCAGCCAGAAAGCCGCCCATAAACATACACAAACGGGTTCGCTGACCAGGGGACGCAGTCCGGCAGATCGGGATTAATACTTTTTTTTTTCCTCATTGAAGAACCTTTGCAGCCTCGCAACTCGACAACCTTTTCGAATCGTCCTTGTCTCCCTCGAAGGCTTTCCAGTCCAGCACATACACCTCGCAACATACATACACACAGGATAAAATGCCTTCGTTCAAGAGCACCTTCTTCGCGGTGGCCGCGGCATTCGTCGCCACCGCCCACGCCGACTACGTTATCGACCCCAGCAGTGTTTCTCTGTCCACAAGGAGTACGTCCTGGAAACGCCGTCCCTCCCCCCCCCCCTTCGAGGCGCATGTGTCCGGATCTGCTAACACGATGCTGCAGAAAGCTGGTGCCAGGACCAGACGTACTCGTGCCCCGTCATCTGCCAAGAGGTCTCCTCCGACCCCGTCGAGGTGAACACGTGTGACCCTGTAAGTAAAACCCCAACCGCTGGCGCGAATGAAGGACGGAAAAGAAGACGGGCCAGACAGAGACACTGACGCGACTCTCCTTTCCAGGCATCGCTCACCTATGGCTGCGTCTGCGGCAATGGCAACCAGCCCAACATGTCCGAGTACTCCTTGACGCTGCCCTTCCACGTCTGCCAGGAGTTCGGCAACCAATGCGTGGCCGACTGCGGCATCGGCTCCAACACGTGCGCCAGCAACTGCCGCGACAACAACCCCTGCGGCGCCCAGAACCCCACCCGCGTGAACGTCACCTCGACCGCTTCGGCCTCCGCTTCGGCCACCGAGTCGCCCAACGCCGTCTTCTCCGGCATCCCCGGCTCGTCGCCGGCCGCCGCCGCCTCCGGTTCCAGCGCCGCCGCCGCCCTGGAAATGGGTCGCGGCGCCGGACTGGCCGTCCTCGTCGGTGGTGTGGTTGGCGGCCTCGCTTTCCTGCTTTAAGTGAGCAGTCGAGTTCAACTTTTGAGATTTTGGGGGGGGTGGAGGGGGTGGTTGAAGAAGAGATAAGGGAGAAAAGAAATGCCGTGTTGCGTGCGTGTCCTGTCTCGTCCACTCTTGCATTACCCCTCTCCCCCTCTTGTTGCACAAAGCTTTGTACGACCACATGCTCGGCGTTTATATGGGCGCGCGGAATCGAGACCACCGGCGGCAGGTTCCTGGTTCAAGACCACATAAATTAATGTCTTTAATATCCGTTCTTTCTTCTTTCTGTTTCGGACAGAACACGGCGGCGGCGGCGGAGGACAGCAAGGTCAGGGTGGGAATCGGTCAGCATATCGCGGTCGTGTGTGTGCGTCTGTGATTATTTTTTTTTGCTTTTTTACAGCGTTCCAGAGTCATTTGCACGAGGGAATGTAGATGACGAGAAACAAGGGTCTGGAAGAATGAAATCAGAAGCAAAAAGTCAAGCTTCCATGAAGGAAAGAAAATAAAAATCATCCAAGACAAACACGCGCTCATTGTGATCCGAGTGCCCACCCCGTCCCCGTCCCCGTCCCCGTCATCCATTGCTCGTTAGCGTCCCCGCCATGTCTCTGCCGCCGCTGAAAAAGGGAGCTTCATCTGACGGGATGGGGCGCACGAGACCACATCCAACCCTATTCATCCCGTCTGAGAGTCGTCCCCGTGATTGCGGGGTGGTATGCTGCCTAGACTCCTAGACTGGCACGGCGGCGGCCACTGGCGCGGTGTGAACGGACGGCGAGGCTTGAAGGACGCGGGGCTTCGACGCATCGCGGGCGCCAATCAAAGTCGCGGTGCAATCGAGCTGCCTCAATCAAGTGTACGGAAATATCGACGCGGGCGACATGAGACGTAATGGGTAGGCAGCACAGCACGACAGGTGGTCCCGTGGAAGGCCGAAACCCAAAGGGCGGATAGGCGGCCGTTTCGACCAGACCATATGCATGCCACATGCAAGTTGGATGCCGCCATATCTGACGTGCCGGGACGGGAGTCACGAGGGGCACGGCAGGCCAACCAGTCAGCCAGCCAGCTAGCCCGCCTTCAGATCCGGGTCCGTCCCCGATCTTGAATGGGCCTTGATCTGAGGCTGAAGTCAAACTACATACCTGAAGCTGCACGACAGCGGAGGGTTCTGGACAAGGGTGTCGGCTCACATGCCCACCCTGCAGGACGAAGCAACCAGCCCCTGTATACCTTGATACGTACGCGGGCCTGGCGACGAGATTTCTTTTCCTTCTCTGAAGAGCCGACAACCAGATGATCTAGGTTGCATCTTGCCGGAGATCGGGTCGGTCTGTGGTTCGTGGGGGTTGGTGGTGCGCGAGGGCTGGCGGGCGGGTTCGGTGTGCTCGGCCAGTAGCGCCCGACGCCAGGTTTTTGGCCGGACGCTGACCGGCCGCGCGCCCCCGTCTCTCACCGCAACGGCCGGCTTCCGAAAACGTGAAAACGTCGAAAACGACGAGACAGCGCGGGGGTTGGTGCCTCTAGAGTGTCTCTCTCACATGTCAAGGACCTGCTAACCGATATTCGCACGCACGCACGCAACGCAGTCATCGAGACGAGAAGAGAAACCGTACAAAAACCAAAAAACAAGATGCGAGCTTGATGCACGCTTGCAGTTGCAGGGCGGCGTTAGTGCCGTCCAGCAGTCCGCTCCGATCCGGCCCAATGACGTTCGACGGAAGGCGCGGTAAAAAGGCGGTAAAAGCGAAGGGCGTCCTACTTTGACTTTTCGCTGTCTCGTCTTCGGGAGGTGTGTGTGGGAAGGGGAGGAACTACCTAGTGAGGAGCTTGGGGCGTTTAGAAGATTCGGCGCAAGTCCCCCCGCCCCCGGTCCCTCAGAGGTTTGATAGGCAGGGTCCTTGGGCTCTTTTGGTTTTTGTTGAACGCCGAAAACAAGACATGGGACGGCGGACTGTATCCATCCATGTGATTCGCTGCAGGGGAAGGAAGATGGTGAGGCGGGAATCGGAAGGGGCGGGAGGTTCCTATGTGAGCGGTCGCTGGGCAAAATAGTGGTGGTAGCGGTGATGATGGTGATGTGCAATGCAACTCCCTCGGTTCGTGGGCACGTGTAAGTGATGCGGTTGTGGTTGTGTGGCATTCGCAGGCGACTGCGCGTGAGTTCACGTTGTATGAGCTTCGGAGGCGGAAATCACGAGCTTTTCGACTGCAGAGGTACGTACCTGCATAGCTCTCCATCCGATCCATCCATCCACCCATCATCCACCCACCCGCCTAGGCTTCACTGCGCTGCGCTGCGCTGCGCTGCTGCGGTGAAGGGGCAGGGGCAGGGCTGGGCCGACGCATGCACGTCGTGATGGCCGCGTAGCTACCGGTAGGTAGGTAGGTACGACACATTGAGCCTTTCTTTCCCTCTTCTCTTCTCTCTCCTTCCCCTCCTGCTCTCCCCAGGTAGAGGTAGGTAGGTACCTAGGTATCCCCGAAACAGGAAGCTTGTGCCTGCACCGCATGTCATTTGCTGCGCTGTCAGTCTGTCCACAAACCCGCAAGTCCCCCCAACGCGGAACGTCTCCACTCCATATGCCTGACCCCGGCCACCTTTTCACCCCTAAAATGAATAAAAGAATAAAAAAAATACCAGATGGCACGGCCTTGATTGTGATGCGAACTCAATAAGGCCCGTCCCAAGTCTGCCTTCTGCTCTCTTGCCCCTCTCTTGCGCAAGCAGTCGAAGCCGAACGCCTCTTCTTATTCCTTATTCCTCACATATCTGCCCTTTCTTTAAGAGGAGCTTTGATCCTACCCTCCCTCCCCTCTTCCCCCTCCATCCGCCCGCCCCTCCCAACCGCCCTTGTCAGAAAAATACATCCCACTCTTGCTTCTGACCTTATTCCAACTCCTTCCCTGCCGTCGTCGTCATTCCAGACTTATTTTGTCTCCGGCGCAACTCCTTAAATATGGGCGCCGCGACTTCAGACAGTGAGCACGAAACCCCTCCATCCCTCCTCCCCTCCGCCGTTCTCGCGAGAGCCCGGCCGCCTAGATGCAATTGGCCTTGGCGTCGCGAACACGCACATCGCAACATGATGCGCCTCCGTCTACCTAGGAGCTCCCTTTGGAAGCTACGGCGGACTCTTTGACGGCATACGATGGCTAACAACCAGTCAAATAGGGACGGCCGCCGCCGAATGCATCTCGGACGATGCCCTCATCCACCTCAAGTCCTACAAATACTCGGCCGTCGACAAGTCGCCCATCTCCAACTACATCCTTCGACCATACGTGCGTAGCCCCTCCGACAATCCCCCTCCTCCTCCTCCCACTCCCTCTCGTTGCTGCCCCGCGCCCGCCGTCCGAGCGGCCTCGAGCTCAGCTCAGCTTAGCTCAGCGCTTCCCCTCTAACGACTCTGCTAACCAGACTCCGTAGTGGAATGCCGCTGTTGAGCTCCTGCCGCTCTGGTTGGCCCCGAACATGGTCACCCTCTTGGGCTTCTTCTTCATCCTCGGAAACATTGGCCTTCTGGTCATCTTCATGCCCGATCTGGTCGGACCGGTACGTTGAAACGCGCGCTCTAGACTAAGACGCGCAATTACGTCATGAAAGAATCTCTCGCTGATGCTGCTTCTTAGGGCCCCTCATGGCTGTACTTTAGCTTCGCTTTCGGCCTGTTCATGTACCAGACGATGGATAACCTCGACGGCAAGCAGGCGCGACGCACCGGCACATCGAGCGGACTCGGAGAGCTCTTCGACCACGGCATCGACTCCCTGAACTGCACCCTGGCCAGTCTTCTCGAGACCGCCGCCATGGGTCTCGGCACCTCCAAGTCTGGCGTCTTCACCGCCCTCGTGCCCTGCCTGCCCATGTTCTTCTCGACCTGGGAGACGTACCACACCCACACCCTGTACCTCGGCAGGATCAACGGTCCTACTGAGGGCATCCTGATCGCCTGCTCCTTCATGGTCGTCTCCGGCATCTACGGCCCCGGCATCTGGACCGAGCCCATCATCAACATCCTCGGTGACAAGGCCGAGCAGCACCTCTATGGCTTCCACTACCTGCTGGGCGACTATTCGATCCGTGACATCTGGATCGCCATGCTTGTCTTCTCCCTCTTCGCCACCCACATCCCCTTTTGCGTCCTCCACGTCATCCAGGCCCGTCGCGCGCGCGGCGAGCCCGTCGCCCCCGTCTTCTTGGAGTGGACGCCCATGACCGTCTTCACCCTCGCTATCGGCGCCTGGGTCTACTCGCCTTACTCGGCCATCCGCAGCGACAACCACCTCGTGCTGTTCTGCTTCATCATGGCCTTCGTCTTCGGTCGCTTGACCACCAAGATGATCCTCGCCCACCTGACGAAGCAGCCTTTCCCGTACTGGACCGTCATGCTCGCGCCCCTCGTCGGTGGTGCTGTGCTCGCCAACCTCCCCCATCTCGGCTTCCCTGCTGTCAGCGCCCAATTAGAGTTATACTACCTCTACGCTTACCTCGTCTTCTCCGGTGTTGTCTACTTCCGCTGGGCCTATCTGGTCATCACCAGCATCTGCAACTTCCTGGGCATCAATGCTCTCACCATTCCCAAGGAGAAGCAGCTGGCAAACAAGCAGGCAATTGCCGCTGCCAAGGCACCGCCTTTGACCAATGGCCTCTTGAACGGGATGAAGAAGGACTAAATCTGCGGTCCGCCGAAGCCGAGTCTCGAGGCTTTTTTTGGCCGACTGAGGACTTTGACCCCCCGCACAGAAACGGGATTGTGGGGTCCAGTGGGGTGAGGATTTCGAAAAGACTTGTCGCAACGATTTCTTCAGTAGAATGAATGAGTTATAGCAAGCCTACGGGATGATGGCGGCTTCGAAAGGGAAATGATTGCGCTTTATTTATTTTTTTGCATGGATGTCGGCGTTGCTGGAGGCTTATCCCACTTTCAACATGGCATGCACTTAACGATGGCGCTTTATTTTTGGTTGAGCACAAGCCGTGCGATATCGGCATGGCTGGATTGAGTTACAGATACATCACCACCACCACTACTACTATTACTACTCGCAAGGACGAAAGCAGTTCTTTGCATAATGTTCACATTCAACTATCTGGCATGCTTGGAATTTGCAACGTGGCTGTACTGTGTCTTGATTTCCCCGGCGACTTAGGCAAGTGAGGTGATGTTCGTATACCCCTTTGGCGAGCAAACTCGCATGACAAGACAAGACGTGGGTTTTGGAAATTCTTAGTAGGGAGAACAGTTACACAGCGTTTCGTTAGTCATTCTTTCTGTCTACTGGGCCAAAGAGGTTGTTGAGAAACCTTCAGATACATTTCAAAATCTCGAGCAAACATCCACAGTGCCGCGAGAAATCGGCAACTCTGGAGTTGGACCAACGTGTGATTGTGCGAGGAAAGGGGCGAGACCGCTCAGACCCGTAGGCGTCTCTCAACCCTCTTGCAGTCCCGACTCTTCTGTGCCTATCTATCTAGTTTTATTATGCAGGTGAGATTGGGGTTCTCAAGCGGTTACATATGCCGGAAAGCCAGCGAATCTGGCGATCAATTCTCGTTCATCTTGTACAGCTCAGCAAACCTGGTCCTGCCAGAAATCAAACAAGCCGGTTCGCCGAACTCCAACAGCTCCCCGTCCCCGAGCAACGCGACCCTGTCGTAGCGAGAAACGTGCTTGAGTCGATGCATGACGGCCAGCACCGTGCAGTCGCCGAACTCGGTGTCGACAATTTCCTGCATGAGAGCCTCCGTCTCGGCGTCGACGCTGCGGGTGCGTCAGCGAGACGACTGATCCGGAGGGGCGAAGGGGGGCGGGGGAGCGGAATCATGACGGAAGACTCACCTGCCCATCGCCTCGTCCAATACCAACAGCTTGGACCGCCGCACCATGGCCCTGGCCAAGCAGAGAAGCTGCTTCTGGCCGGCCGACCAGGATTCGGCATCCGCGTCCCCGTCCAAGCCGCCCTGTGCCCGGACGAGGCCCCAGAGGCCGACCCTCTCCAGGGCCCGGGTGATCTCCGCGTCGCCCGGGCAAGCGCCGAAGGGGTCGATGTTGGCGCGGACGGTCCCGGGGATCAGGAAGGGGTCCTGGGAGACGACGTTGATCCGGGAGCGGAGCTCGGCCGGCGCCAGCGTCGACACGTCGACCCCGTCCAGCTCGATCTTGCCCTCTCTCACGTCCATCATCTGCAGCAAGCCCAGGACGAGCGACGTCTTGCCGCTGCCTGAGCGGCCGGCTACGGCGACGTGCTGGCCGGCATCAATGGTCAGGGTGACGCCCTTGAGCACCGGGTCCGTGTCGGGGCTGTCAAGACATTTTGCCTGGTTAGTTCAAAACGTCTCTCCCCCGGGCGACTCCCTGGCCGTCTTGGCAAACGTAGCGACTCACCTGTACGACGCGACTACATTGGAAAACCCGAGCGCCCCGGCCGACGGCCACGACGCGGGCGGAGGCGGCGACTTCCCGACCGAGGCCTCGGCCTCCGTCTCGGTCACGAAGCGCCTGACCCTGGCGACCGCCCCGACGCTGGATTCGAGCCTGGTCCAGGTCTGGATCAGACGGGCCAGGACCTCGCTGAAGCCGACGACCATGACGAGGCTCACGCCGGCGGCGCCGGCGCCGAAGCCGTCGCGCCACGCCACGACGGCGGACACGAGCGCGACGGCGAGCGCGGCCACGGCGAGGTCCAGCGCGAGGGAGAGCCAGGACTGCACGCAGCCCTGGGCGTAGGCCGGGCGCTGCGACGCGTCGGCGCGGCGGTGGCCGCGCGCCTGGTAGGCCGCCTGCCAGCCGAAGGCGCGGATCGTCGCGGCGCCGGCGGCGGACTCGGAGAAGTGGGCGTAGAGGGGCGCCTTGGCCTCGATCTCGAGCAGGCGCACCTGCCGCGACGTCCGCAGGTAGAAGCGCTGGAGCGCGTAGAGGACGAGGCCGAGGAGCGGCAGGCCCGCGCCGAGGTACTGGGAGAAGACGGCCAGGACCGCGAGCTTGGCCAGGACGGACACGGCGGCTTGTACGTGTGCTGTTAGCGTATTGCATCCGGGGCAGTTTTCTTTTCTCTCTCTCTCTCTCTCTCTCTCTCTCTCTTTTTTCTTGGCTACATCTTGTAACAGAATAGTGGTGGAAATGGGCGATAGAAAATTACTGACTGGAAGTATAGTTCACCATGTTGACGGGCAAGTCCATGTCGAGAAGTTGCATGTCTTCGCTGAATCTTGATAGGGGCCGGATCGTCAGTACACTGTTGCCTCCGCGTTCGGGGGTGGGGGGAGTAGCTTACCGGTTGAGGAGCTCTCCGCTGTCGGTCCTAGCCAGGAAGCGGAAAGGGGCGCTGCGGGAAGGATTAGATTCATCTTCAGCTTCCGAGGGGAGATCTTGGCCCCGCGGTGGAAGACGTACGCGAGAACCGTCCTGAGAAGATCGGCGTGGAGCTTGAAGGCCGTGTTGGATACGACATCGAGGAAGGCGAACCAGGCAGCCAGAGAGGCGGTCAGAGTGCCGAGGACGCCGAACAGGGCGTAGACGCCCATGTAGTACCCGATACTCTTGTTGGGCGCGGCGGTGTTCGCCTCGGACCACCACTTGATCCAGACGGCTGGGGGAGTATCCATGTATCAGTTCTCTGATTTGGTCCCTGCATGGGCGAAGACGACGACGACGACTTACTCGAGAACTCGGAGAAGAAGATCCAGGCCACGACGGAGATGCCGTACAGGGCCACAGCTTTCCACCCTGCGTTGCGGAAATAGTACGCGTAAACTGCCGTCTCCCCGTTCCTGCGTCGGACATCGGTATGGAGTATCTCGTCTTCTTCGCTCCTGTCCGACAGCTCGACTGGCGGATGGTCGATCGGAGCTTCAGGCGCATCGATGCCCGCCTTGTCCTCGGCCACACCATCACAGGGCAACAACCTCAGACCGAGCTTGCTGACATATCCCTGGCGACGGACGAGGATTTCAGGACTGCCAATTTCCTGGATTCTGCCGCGCTCGATGGTGATGATGTTGTCTGCAAGAGCCATGGCATTGTCTGTTGTAGCACCATGAGTAAGGTGTTCCAGAAACGCGAGGGGGGGGGATGAGACTGTCGACGTACGATGATGTGTTGCAACAACGACCGAGGCGCGCTGTTTCTTGAAAAGCCCATCGGGCCCAATGAGGCGATTCAAGACATGATGGGCTGTTCTGGCGTCCATTCCAGCGAAAACATCGTCGAGAACCACCACTTTATGCCTGGAGTAGACGGCTCGTGCAAGCGCCTAGGTGCGAAGATGGAAAAGGTCAGCGGAACGATACCGGGCCACAGCCGAACGGAAGATTTCCTGCCCACTTACGACGCGTTGTTTCTGGCCACCGCTGAGGCTCACGCCTTTGCTGCCGACGAGAGTGAAGTCGCCTTTCGGTAACGCCTGCATGTCGGCCTCGAGCGCGCATGCCGACACTACGGTGTCGTACCACTTTTGTTCATAAAACGAAGCCCCGAGTATGTTTTGCCGGACAGTGCCGTTCTCGAGCCAGGGGGTTTGGGAACAGTATGCCGCGTCGTCCCTTTGGCACCCCCTTCCTGCCGTCGGCTTTGCCACTGGAGACGTGGAGATCAAGTTGCCTAGAATCGCGCTCAAGAAGCTCGACTTGCCACTCCCGACCGGACCGACGACAACAGTCACAGCGCCTCGCTGAATGTCAATGGTGAGGTCATGAAGTGTAGTCTTGTCTTTGTGCCACCCGAAACTCTGTCCTTTCCATGAGACGATGTGGTTCCCTGGCGAGAGTGAGGGCCTTTTTGTACCCTCAGAGATCAGCGACCCCCGCCCAGGGTCTGCTCTCGGCTGACCATGGTGACGGCTAGGGCTACGAGGGCGCTGATGGTGAATCTGGGCGTTGTGGCTATAGTTGCAGAAGTCTTGTATCCGGTCGAAGCAGGCAAGCGACTGCACAACCATGGGCAGAAGCTGGATGAAACTGACGACGGGCGTGGTGAGCAGCGATATGAGGGCAATCGACGTGAATGCTTGCGCCGGTAGCAGCGTTCCGCTCTTCCAAAAGACGGAAATGAGGGCATACACGCCAAAGGTGACGATGGGGGCGAGATTGATCGGGGTGAGTGCTGGGTTTGTCTCCTGATTTAGCATTTGGAGCGCAGTCGGGGGGTTCCGTGTCGCCCGGGGGACTTACAGAGCAACAATGTGGCCACGAGGAGCTTTCGGAAGGATTTGGAAGTACCAATCTCATCTTCCCTGAGATGCCGGATTTTGTTCGACATGACCTCGCCGAGCCCGAGCATCTTCACGGCTTTCATCTCACCGAGCATGGCGGCGGTCGTGCGGAGCCGCTCCTGGATCTTTTCGATCCATCGCGTCTGGGCCGTCTTGGTTGCCACGGATATTTTCGACACGGCAGATATGAAGACTGGGAAATGTAGGTCAGAGCTCACGTCTGCGGCACCGTACGCGCGCGTCTTACTCACCTAAAACGAGAATGATGGGAGCCAGGCAGGCAAGCGAGAGTTGGAGCCCAAGCAGCCAACTGGCGACGGCGATGTCCAGCAGAGAGGCCCAGACTGCGTGAAACATGGACATTGCTCCGGTTATACGTTCCACATCGGTTCCCATGAGAGCAACCGCCGTGATTTCCCCAGCGTCGACCTCCCTGGTATGTATAGTTTGTTGATAGATGAGTGCAATCAACCCCCCGCGAAGCCTGGTCTTGAAACGAAGGTTGTGGTACCGAAAGACCGAGCCGCTCACCGCGATTCCCAAGTATACCAGAGCCCAGGCGCCGATCAACCCTCTACCATAGTTTGAATCGGCATCTTTTTGCGCCACGAAGCTGACAGTCGTGTTGATGAGGAACGGCTGCGTGAAAGTAAAGATGGTGAGGCATAGCCGGGGAAGGACCGGTGACAGAAAGGAGCCCAGATAGCTCCGTAAACAAGCTCTCAGCAGACTGCGGCGACTTTGGTGGTCGTCTGTCGGGAATTCAGGATAAGTGAGGGGTCCCCTTGTCGCATCTGGCCAGAGATGAGAGACTCACATTTATCCCAAGCAACAGCCAGGTCCTCGTGTAGAGCGCGGCTTTCGAGGCTAGGGTCGAGACCAGGCAGATCGCCGGGCGAAATGACTCTGGAATACCCCGAGTAGAAAGTCCGCGCAAGCCAGGTGAACAAGGTCCTCGCCCAAAAGCCGCTGCTCTGCTCTGGCGTTGCCTGTTTGCTGTCCGACAGGCTCTCGTCACGGGGCACGCCCTTTTTCGATTCGACAGACTCGAGAAGAAGCGCCGCCACGATGGAAACGAGCACGAACGTCAACGCAGTCGCTGACGCCAACGCGGCGTCTCCGATAAGCCACGCCGTACGGACGCGAGCGACCCCCAGAATGGCTGCTGCGGAGAGATACAGGCTGAGCAGTGTTGACGGCCGCTGCGATCGTTGGTGGCTCAGAACTGATAGCAGGCAAACTGCGGTCGTGGCGGCGAGCGCCAAAGCATCCGCTGCGACCGATGCCGAAGTCTGGAACGGCCTCGTCCGCGTGCGTAGTACCAGGAAAGCTATCTGGAAGGCAAGCAACACAGCCAATGCCACCTGGGAACACGATACTTGATCAGACACTCGAGTGCTTTATCACAGACGGCTTCTTGAGAAGAAAAAAAAAACACACAGACGTACTAGTTTACCGCACAGAAGCCTAGATTTGACCGAGAAAGCAGGCGGCAGGCGTAAGAGGGTAAGCATCCGTGACGGCGCGAGGAGAAGGAACAGAACAGATGGCAAACACGCCAAAAAGACGTCCTCAAAGTACAGCGTGAAGTCGAACGATCTACAGCCGGGATAAACTCGTGGCCCAAAGGACCGGTCGTTAGAAAGATGTGCGCAGGACATGGCGAATGCCCCAATTCCGGTATCACGATCCAGGAGACTGGTCAAAGCATTGCCAGAAAGTGCGAATTGGTAGTCGGAGAACTTTACATATCCGATTACTGCAGACGGTTGGTTTGAAGGACCTTTTTTTTGTTTTTGTTTTTGTTTTTGGTCCGGGGTGTGTGTAGGTGATGAGACACGCGTGCGTTGGTGCCTGTTGGTTATCTTACAGACAAACACAGTTGGTTGGGTCGGCTGTCAGACAATCGGGAGGGGTTTGCCGGATATAAGGATTGATACCGGATGTGAAGGCCTGTCATCGTGTCCGTTGGTATATCGCGACAGGATTGAGTCTCGAGTATCCCAAGATTAGCCAGCAAGCACTTATCAGATTCGTCCCCGTTCGGACAACTAAATTGCTTCGGGATCTGTTTTCCAAAATATCGTGCCCAAGCCTTTCGACTCTCCTCGTACGCTGGTAAACCCCACCTCCTCATCCAAGCCGTGTTATGCACAGTTGCAGTCCATGGTGTGAGTACGGATAAGCGTCTCTTCAACCGTATCCTATCAGGTGTTTCGGCAATGTACGATGGAAAGCCGATTATTTCTGTTGGTGCTGAAAACCACAAGCTCCAGATAGATCATCAATGGTGCTTCCGTGCTCTCCACAACCGGCATGTCCAGAACTGCTTCGGGTGTAAGGGAGTGTCGGACAGAGCTACAATGTGCAACAGGGCCTTGCCATCTCGTACACTCTTCGATCTTGATAACAGAATCAGATAGTGTTGATGGAGGACCCCACTGGGTCACGTGACCCACCACCTCCTCCCTCCTTCTAGCCAGCCTCTGCCCGCTTCGGGCAGCCCACTCCTTGCCAGCTTTACATCACGGTTATCACCAATATCAACGGATATTGCTTCACCTTCGCTGTTGCTCACCGTCCCACAGATAGAGGCCCTTGTGATGCTGGCGTCAAGGACGCCGCCGCCGAGGCGGTACATCATAGACCCGGAAGATGTATCGAGTCAGCGAACCGAAAACAGCTTCGGGCCTGACATCCCGGCTCCTTGAAGAGTGGAAAATACACACGTCACGCTCTGGCATGTGCCGGCGCGGCAGATGACGCCATTGCGATGCCTCGGAACCAACACATTGTGTCTCCGTTACCCCCGCGACACCGACGCAGCGGCTTACTATTAACCTCTTCGTACCGGGGGCTTGCGTCAGACGACCGAGGGGCAAACCTAAGATGAGTCGCGGCCCGGGTACGGTGCGATGATTGACTAAGCGGGATGGACCCTGGAAACCGAAATATTACGGATGGCGTATGGTGTTTGCAAGCGGGCTTGAATGCGGGCTTGAAAGCGGACCCCGAGTTGCACCCGGGAGTCAGTGGTTGAGGTTAGATGTAAGTCTATCTGCCTTTGGCCAACTGAATGGGCGTCTCATCTTCCACCCAGTACCCTGCAGGTATGCAGTCCACACGCCGACGGCATTGAATCCCATGTTAATTTCCGCATCTAATGTAGGTGGCAATATCAGTTGATACCGATGACAACTAATCGAGTCTACAGACAAGCTGATAGTGCCCCCACCCCCCCTGTCAACCCGAGAGTACCGTGCACAATAACAGCAATAAACCTCATATCCTAAAGGTTGCAGGTTCAAATCTTGTTTTCTTAGATTTTTTAGTTCTAAAACAGCCCCACCGGGGAGGGTTAGACTAGTACAAACCTACCCTGGTGCCTGCTTCCCACGCTATACTCCAGGTCAGGATAGGCCAAGACTATCCCTTTCACCTCTATTTTTTATTGATTTTATTAAGGTAGTTGTGTTATCACTAAATCAACTGTCTGCCGAGGTTTATTACAGTTATGTTATTGTGCACGGTACTCTCGGGTTGACATGGGGGGACACTATCAGCTTGTCTGATCACTCCAACTGATCCGATAAGTGGACCATTGTACCGGTATCTGGCTTTAGGAAGGGAGGAAACCGGGGAAGTAAGGTGCGGCTCGTGGTCAGCACGTCCAGAAGACAAGAAACACACAAACAGTTGGTTTCTTTTTGCGGGAGCAAGCTGCATGTGGACGGTGGGAGGTTTGGACTTCTAGGAAAATCTCACGGATCGACGGTGTCCGCTCGGAGCACATGAACTTCCCGAAAGCCCGCCAATATGGGCCGCCAATGGGGGCCGTCCATAGGGGCGCGCCCCACACTACCGCCCCTCGGACACCTGAAGCCGCCACGGGCCCACAATGTCGACTTACACGCTGGCAGCGGACAAGTGGAAGATGCTAGCTAGGACTTCGTCATCTAAACCCGGCTCAATAAATGGATTTCGATGCTTGTTTCTGGGATGTTGGCGGATTCAGCCCCCCGGATGACCCGGGGCCCTGGAACGAATAGGGGACTCGGGTTATGAGATGGACACCCTACGGTTTGAGTGCCGTGGACCCCCGGGAAGCAAGAGACTCCGTAGAGCCCTTGATAAACCTCGACCAGCCCATATCTGCATGGAACGTTTCAGCTAACCAGAGAGAAACCGAAAAGAATATATTCACTACCCTTCCTATCCATCTGATCGAGGTCTTGTTCGGACGGGTGCTTCGAAGAACCAAGCAAGAGTACTGGTTGGTGTTGATCGGTGAGCATTGGGACGCCGCTTATAAAGGATATATCCTGGAGTCTAACTGCTCGTCTTTGAACACAGGATAGCAAGACATACCTGCAACCGCTCCATCAGCCAGCATTCTACGCCAGTTGGTTGTATTTCATCCACCGGCCGACGACATGTCTGTGCCATACAACGCCGACGCAACCTCTCGCATCACTGGCGCCGGCCATTCTTCCCACGGTAGCCAAAAGACTTTTGTGGATCACGACTCGACATTAACCCAAAACGGAGAAACTGAGAAAGCTACGCAAGTCATGGGGGACAGCACAGTATACGGCAGAGATGCCGATGCGTCTGCATCGACAACTGACGAAGATGGAAACGACACGGAGCTGGACCGCCGCCAATCTATCGTGCAAGAGCTTGCCCGGGAATACACCCGCCACTCGGCTGTCAACGTCGACGGGAACAACGTGGCCCTGTTCGGCAGCGAAGACCCCAATTCGCCACTCAACCCCCACGGAAAGAATTTCAGCGCCCGCAAATGGGCAAAGACTCTCGCAAAAGTTACAAACGAGTACGGAGCCGGTTACCGGACGACCGGATTCGCGTTCCAGAACTTGAACGTCTTCGGGTACGGCAAGGAGACGGATTACCAAAAGGACGTTGGAAACGTGTGGCTTGAGCTGCCCGGTCTCGTTCGCAGCCTTACTTCGAAGACGGGTGGCCAGCGCCGTATCGATATCCTCCGGGACTTCAACGGTGTTGTCGAGGCGGGGGAGATGCTCGTCGTTCTCGGGCCTCCCGGGTCCGGCTGCTCCACCTTTCTCAAGACCATTGCCGGCGAGATGAATGGCATCTACACCGATGAACGTGCCTACTTCAACTACCAGGGTCTGACGGCGAAGGAGCTTCACAAACACCATTCCGGAGACGCGATATACACCGCCGAAGTCGATGTCCATTACCCTCAGCTTTCCGTCGGAGACACCCTCACGTTTGCTTCCAGAGCGCGCTGCCCCCGAACTCTCCCGCCCGGGGTCTCGGCAGACCAGTACTGCGACCACCTCCGCGACGTTGTCATGGCCATGTACGGCATCAGCCACACGGTCAACACCCGTGTGGGCAACGAATACGTTCGCGGTGTCTCTGGAGGAGAGCGGAAGCGCGTGACCATCGCAGAAGCCACCCTGTCCAACGCCCCCCTGCAGTGCTGGGACAACTCCACCAGAGGTCTTGATTCGGCCAACGCGGTCGAGTTTTGCAAGACTCTGCGTTTGCAGTCGGAGCTGTTCGGGCAGACGTGCGCCGTCTCCATCTACCAAGCACCCCAAAGCGCGTACGACTTTTTTGACAAGGTTCTCCTCATCTACGAAGGGCGGCAAATATTCTTCGGTCGCACGACGGAAGCCAAACAGTACTTTATCAACCTCGGGTTCGAATGCCCGTCTCGCCAGACCACCCCCGACTTCCTCACCTCCATGACGGCGCCTTCCGAGCGTGTCGTTCGCCCCGGGTGGGAATCCCGCGTTCCCAGAACCCCCGACGAGTTTGCCGCTTGCTGGAACGCCAGCCGTGAGTGCCAGGACCTGAAGGAGCAGATCGAGCAATACAAAGCCGCGCATCCCCTCGGCGGTCCCGACGTCGAGGTCTTCATGAACCAGAAGCAGTCGGTCCAGGCCAAGAACCAACGCCTCAAGTCTCCCTTCATCCTCTCGTATGGCCAGCAGGTCAAGCTGTGCCTCTGGCGCTGCTATAAGCTTCTCATAGGAGATCCCAGTCTGACTTTATTTATGCTCTTCGCCAACACGGCCCAAGGGCTCATCATATCCTCCTTGTTCTACAATCTTCCGCAATCCACTTCGTCCTTCTACAGTCGGTCTGCCATCCTCTTCGTCGCCATCCTCACCAATGCTTTCTCCAGCGCCCTCGAGATTCTCACCCAGTACGCCAAACGGCCCATCGTCGAGAAACAGAGACGCTATGCTTTCTATCACGCATCGGCCGAGGCCTTTGCTTCAGTCTTGGTGGACATGCCGTACAAGGTCGTGAACACCATATGCTTCGACCTGATCATCTACTTCATGTCCAACCTGAACAGGAACCCTGGTAATTTCTTCTACTTTCTTCTCACCACTTTCCTCATGACGCTCGCCATGTCCGGCCTGTTCAGATCAATGTAAGTTTCCCCATCTCATACCGGGAAGTGATACCCGCTGACGCCAAACAGCGCCTCCTTGTCGCGCACTTTGTCTCAGGCCATGGTGCCGGCCTCGATCCTGATTCTAGCTCTGGTTATTTTCACTGGTTTTGCCATCCCCGTTGACTACATGCTCGGGTGGTGCCGGTGGATCAACTACCTCGACCCTGTTGCCTACGGCTTTGAATCGGTGAGTTTGGCACATCCCAAAAGTCATTTGAGCAAGAAACTCACCGCCATCTCTCCAGCTCATGATCAACGAGTTCCACAATCGCGAATATTCGTGCAGTTCCTTCGTTCCTAGCCCTACAGTGGCCGGCTACGAGAACACCACTTTGGCCAACCGAGCCTGCTCTGTCGTTGGCGCTGTTCCCGGAAGAAATACTGTTAACGGTGACGCGTACATCAACTTGCAGTACAAGTACTTTCACTCTCACAAGTGGCGCAACATTGGTATCATCATTGTTTTTGCTGTTGTTCTCCATGCGGTGTACCTCGTCGCCACCGAGTACATTGCGGCCAAGAAGTCCAAGGGAGAGGTCCTCGTCTTTCGCAGGGGTGTCTCTGCGCCTACCAAATCCAAGGACGATCCCGAAGCCTCCGTGTCAGGCCCCTCTGCGATTGTCGAGAAGGGCGGCAACGGTGCTTCTGCCAACGAGGGCACGATTCAGGGCTCCACGAGCGTTTTCCACTGGAGCAACGTGTGCTACGACGTCAAGATCAAGACCGAGACCAGGCGCATTCTGGACCATGTGGACGGCTGGGTGAAACCCGGCACGCTGACGGCGCTGATGGGTGTCTCTGGCGCCGGAAAGACGACCTTGCTCGATTGCCTCGCAGACCGGGTCTCGATGGGCGTGATTACGGGAGATATGCTCGTCGATGGGAAGATCCGCGACGAGTCCTTCCAGCGCAAGACCGGCTATGTTCAGCAGCAGGACCTCCATCTCGAGACGAGTACCGTCCGCGAGGCGCTGGAGTTCAGTGCTCTGCTGCGACAGCCTGCTAGCACGCCCAAGGCGGAGAAGCTCGCATATGTGGACGAAGTCATCAAGCTCTTGGACATGCAAGACTACGCCGACGCCGTGGTGGGCGTGCTCGGCGAGGGCCTCAACGTCGAGCAGCGGAAGCGCCTCACCATTGGCGTCGAGCTGGCCGCCAAGCCGCCCTTGCTGCTTTTCGTCGACGAGCCTACCTCCGGCTTGGACTCTCAAACGTCTTGGGCCATCCTCGACCTCCTCGAGAAGCTCTCCAAGGCCGGCCAGTCTATCTTGTGCACCATTCACCAGCCGTCCGCCATGCTGTTTCAACGTTTCGACCGCCTGCTGTTCCTGGCCAAGGGCGGTCGGACCGTGTACTTTGGAGACATCGGCGAAAACTCCGACGTCCTCACGTCCTACTTCGAACGGAACGGTGCGCCCAAATGCCCTCCTGGCGAGAACCCGGCCGAGTGGATGCTCTCTGCGATTGGCGCGGCCCCCGGTTCGTCCACCGAGGTTGACTGGCATCAGGCGTGGAAGTCGAGCCCCGAGTACCAGGCCGTTCAGGACGAGCTCGCACGACTCAAGGCTCAGGGCGCCAACGGCGAGCAGCGCTCGGGTGAAGACGAGATGCTGTCCCATCGCGAGTTTGCCGCTCCTCTGCGGGACCAGTTCGTCATCGTCACCCGCCGAGTCTTCCAGCAATACTGGCGCACGCCCTCGTACCTCTACTCGAAGTTCATCCTCTGCTGTTCCATTTCCCTCTTCATCGGCCTCGTCTTCCTCAACGCTCCGCTCAGCATCCAAGGCTTGCAGAACCAGATGTTCGCCATATTCAACATTCTCAGCATCTTTGGCCAGCTCGTGCAACAGCAGCTGCCGCACTTCGTCACACAACGCTCCCTCTACGAGGTCCGCGAACGCCCCTCCAAGACGTACAGTTGGAAGGTGTTCATGCTGTCGCAAATCGTCACCGAGATCCCCTGGAACTCCCTCATGTCGGTTTTCATGTTCCTCTGCGTCTACTACCCCGTCGGCCTGTACGAGAACGGCGACCCGAGCCAGAGGAGCGAGCGCGCTGGGTTGATGTGGCTTCTGTTCTGGCAGTTCATGATCTTCACCTGCACCTTTGCCCACGCCTGCATTGCCATCACCGACACAGCGGAGATGGGCGGCAACCTCGCCAATCTCATGTTCATGATGTGTCTGCTGTTCTGCGGTGTCTTGGCCAGCCCCGAGTCTATGCCCGGCTTCTGGATCTTCATGTACAGGGTGTCACCGTTCACGTACCTGCTGTCGTCGATCTTATCGACAGGTCTGGCAAACTCGAGCGTGACATGCGCCGCGAATGAGTACATCCACTTCAACCCGCCGAACAACGAGACGTGCGCCAGTTATATGAGCGGCTACATCAAGGCCTCGGGAGGATACCTCCAGAACCCCACCGCACAGGCTGATTGCAGCTTCTGCCCCATCGACAGCACCAACACTTTCCTCACTTCCATCAGCTCCCACTTTGAGCACAGATGGCGCGACTTTGGCATCGGTATGGTGTATATTTTCTTTAACATCTTCGCCGCCTTGGCCCTCTATTGGTTGGTCCGCATGCCCAAGGGCAAGAAGAAGGCTTGAAGGCTTCGCAAGGGAGAAGCCCCAGCTTGAACCCGGGTTTCGGCAGTGTAAGGAAGGACTGCTTCGAAACCGCTCCTCTTCACTACTCACAACGGTTTAGAAATAATTTTTTGTATGTTTAACAGCACCATGGAAGGACTTTATTAGGGTTGGGATACATATAATTAGAGGCCTCGCACGGCCAACTATTTGCATAAGTCAATACAAGCATATGAGTAATAGCCTGCCCTAGTCTCATAACATCGAGAGATGTGAAAGATGCAGAACGACTGTGCCATACGTCAAAAATCCGTCACGCAACGCGACTGGCAAAAGCCTGAATGATGATGAACAACTACGCAGCCGATGGTCTGGAGTGTGGGCCCTCAACCATGCGAAGGTCTGGTCGGCATCAATGACCTCATCGTGAGTTTTAGATTTCAGAGATCCAGAAATTCAAGCATTCGCCTGGTTGTATATAAAACAGACGGTAATCCTGGCGAGTTTTTTATTCGTGCCAAATCGAAATAATCCGAATTGTCGACTATGTCAACTGTAAGTCGTCCCCAGTTCGTATTCTGCTACCGACATATCCCTGACACCCTCACTCGGTCAACGGAACCCCCCGTTTACACGCTCGCAGAGGACCGGCCCGTGCAAGACCCGGCATCCTCGGTCATTCTTCGCGGGCCAAGTGTCCGCGGCGGCGGGCTTGGGCTGCTGCAGGGCACCCAGCTCGTCGAGACCTTGGCGCATTTCCCGAGGGAGAGAATCCCGGAGCGGTACGAGCAGCCCCCATCCGTGAGGGAAGAAGACTTTTTTTTGGGGGCTGACTTACGAGAAGAGTCGTTCACGCAAAAGCGGCTGGTGCCTGGGGTGAGTTTGAGTGCACGCACGACATCACCCAGTGGTGTTCTGCCGCCTTGTTTAAGGAGGTCGGCAAGAAGACGGAGGTCCTCGCCCGTATCTCCACGGTCGCGGGGGAGAGGGGCTCGGCGGACACCGTCCGCGACATCCGAGGCTTCGCGCTCAAGGACGCCGAGAACTACAGATGGAACATCTTCGACATCACCAGGGTCTGGTCTCACAAGGACTAACCCCCTGATCCCCGTCGGCAGGCTTACCTTCAACAAGGACCCGGACAACCACTTCCAGGACATTGAACAAGCTGCCTTTTCGCCTTCGACGTTGATCCTCGGCATTGCCCCGTCGGCGGACATCATGCTACATGCTCGCATGTTCAGCTACCCCGACGCCGCCAGGTACCGCGTTGGGCCGAACTATCAACAGCTGCCGTGCAACCGGGCGCTCAACGTCTATTCCCCGTGCCGGAGAGACGGCCCGATGCGCGTAGACGGCAACTACGGGCCCGACCCTGATTATGTATGGCAGGCTATCGCTTCGCAACTCTCCATCTGCAACTATAATCCAGGCTGACATGCATGCCAGTTCGGTCCTCGTTCCGCAAGATCAAGAGCGGTCCAGCAGATGTTGCGCACGGGGAGTGGATCGGCAGAGTCCAAGATTACACCTTCGACGTCACCGAGGAGGACTGGGGGCAGCCGCGGATGCTCTGGAAGCTGTTCAAGGAGCAGGGCGAGGACAAGGTGTTGATCCACAACCTTTCCATGCACACCAGCAAGGCGCTGCCAGAAGTCCAGAAAGAGGCGATCAGTAAGTTAGCCCCAAACATGACGTTAATGTTGGAATGGCCGGGCAGTTCTAACTCCAAACACCTTGCGACAGAGTCATGGGCCAATGTGGACGAGGACCTCAGCAAGAGGCTTGGAGAAGCTCTGAGCAAAACGGGAGACAACACGGATCATAAGAACGCACCACCCAGTCAGATTGCCCTATTGAGACACAGAAAGTGAGGGCGCCAAGTACATAATCATTTCTGAATCAAGCGTATATTATAGTTGTAGCCTAAATATTCTTGGCTTATGTTAGATGAAATGCGGCCCGTATTTCGTTCGGAAACGGAGGCATCAGGTGTAAGTGTAAAAGTTAGAGGGCCAAACACAAAGAAACTATGACTAGAAGTTGGTAGAACCAGAGATAGACTCCCACTCATCCAACAAAGCCAACGTGTCTTTGCACTTTGCGCGAACGTCGGCGAGACAGTCGGTGCCCAAGAGCAATCTTCCGGGGATCTCGCGGCCCTCGGCAGCACCGGACTTGGTCATCACATCCACCACCACGCGGGCCCCCTTGATCGGGTCACCAGGCTGGTTGTTGTTGGCTATCTCGAGCAGCTTCTTGTACTCGCCCGCCGCGCCGACGCTGTACGCATCGACGACATGCTCGGCCGTAGTACGTGCTCCGGCGTTGAGGAACCCGGTGCGGAAGTAGCCCGGCTCGAGGATGCAGACGTCGACGCCAAACGGCTTCATCTCGTCGGCAAAGCCCTCGGTAATGATGCTGACGGCGGCCTTGGTGGAGCAGTAGATCGAAACGGCCGCGCCGCCGGCCCAGCTGCCGACGCTGCCCATGTTGACGACGACGCCGAAGCCCTGGGCGCGGAGGTGCGGGGCCGCGGCACGGCAGACCTTGAGGGTGCCGAAGACGTTGGTGTTGTAGTTGTCAAAGACCTCCTGCGCGTTGGCCTCCTCGATGGTGCCGTCGAGGATGTAGCCGGCCGAGTTGACGATGTGGGTGATCTTGCCGTGGAGGGCAAATGCCTTGTTCACCGTCTCCGTGATTGTGGCCTCGTCGGCGGTGACGTCGAGGGGCAGGATGTCGGCGCCGGCAGAGGCGAGCTCGGAGAGCTTGGATGGGTTGCGAGCTGTGGCGACGACCCGGTGGCCGCGGGCGAGGGCATCTTTGGCAATGGCAAGGCCGAAACCAGAGGAGGCACCGGTGATGAACCACACAGGAGATTCCATTATGTATTGGGTGAAGTGGAGTTGGAGTTTTAAGTCAGTTGATTTGATAGGATATGGAGTTTGGAGATGGTTGGATGTCTCAATACCAGGATGAATGGATTGCTATGGTGACGAAGATAATGAAATTCTACCCCTCAATGAAGATGAAGAGCTCGCATTATATAGCGCATCTATCAGAGGCATTGAATACTCGGATGCTGGCGCTTCAGGCAGGATTTTGTCTGCCTCTGCATGCCAGATCCTTTCAACATGTGCAACGGCCAAGGCACACGGCGATAGCACTCTGTTCCGCGACTCGGAATTGTAGATCTAAAGTCCATGCCGCAGGAATTAATGCTGTCCCAGACTGAGTGAGCCATAGGATGTTGCCGATCATCGCAAGACGCTTTCAGCCTTGGTGGTGAAGAGGTTGAATGCTAACGCCGATGAACCACCAGGAGTTGGACCGCACATCGGGGATAGGCGATGTGGTTCAGCCGTTGGGGATAGAATGCCAAGTTCGGAGCAAGATATGTTGTCCGTTGATTGGACGCCACCAGTCAAGCCGTGTTCGGCACGATGGCCACGTATGTTCTACTTGAAAATACACCTCCCCAAATAAGGGATGCTGGGTGATAAGATCTAGTGTCAAATCGGTGAGTCGTCGTTCGGGGTCCAAAGCCGACAAGCCCAGAATGGCCATGGCGCTCTAGGGCGTGGAACGATAGATCTCTCTCCGTGAGTGGAGCCACAATCGGCGTATTTCCCTCCTCGATTACTCCATGCCTCGATCACCCCTTGCCCCGACCACCCGGCGGGGCGTCTTGGACCTGAGTCGCATCATTCTCCAGATCATCGACTTAACCCATTTTCCTTCTGTCAACATGGCTGCCACAACTTGACGTTTTCCGCGCAAAAGAAGCCGCCGAGCGCCACAGCCAGCCCACCCATAACAACTTTGGACCTGAGCAGCATGAACCTGCTGCGTCCGATCTGGTCGCTGTAAATGGGTCTGCTGACTTGCCTGCCGAAGCTACCCCTCGTGGGGTCGGTCCTCATCGTCCTCTGCTCGCTCTTCGCCACGGCCAACGCCTACACCGAGCTTGGCGACGAGGCACTGCGAGCCATTCCCTCGGGCGGCGATGGCTTCGACATCAAAACAGGCTCGCTGCTGGCGCCCATCTTGATCCCCCGCGTCCCCGGCACCCCGGGCTCCGCCAAGGTGCAGCAGCACTTCGTCGACTTCTTCCGCGCCAACCTGCCCGAGTGGATTATTGAGTGGCACAACTCGACCTCCAAGACGCCCGCGACCGGCGACAAGGACATACCTTTCACCAACCTCATCTTCCGCCGCGACCCGCCGTGGGCCAAGGGAGGAGATGTCGAGTACCTGACGCTCGTTGCGCACTATGACAGTCTGTACCACCCGGAAGGGTTCATTGGCGCGATTGATAGTGCAGCGCCCTGCGCGATGCTGCTGCACGCGGCGCGGAGCATCGAAGAGGCATTGGTGAAGAAGTGGAAGGCCATGGAGGCATCAGGCGACGCCGGTAGCGGGCTCGAGGAGGACAAGGGCGTCCAGATCATCTTGCTCGATGGCGAAGAAGCGTGGGTATCGTGGACCGAGACGGACTCTCTGTACGGAGCTAGGTACGTCGGCGGCCTTTGGAGAGGAAAGGTGCATCCAGCTAACAACGTTAGGGCTCTGGCACGCAGCTGGGAGGATACGGTCCACCCGGACTCGCTGTACAAGTCACCACTCTCGTCCATCAGCCTCTTTCTTCTCATTGATCTCCTCGGCGCACCTAACCCACGGATTCCGTCTTACTTCCCAACGACTCACTGGGCATACAAGAAGATGGCCAAGATCGAGCATCGTATGCGCGCACTCGGCATTCTGGAAACCAGGCCAAAGCATCCCTTCCTGACGGACAGGCAAAAGAAAAGTGTGGGCTTCAGCGGCGGCTATGTCCTGGACGACCACGTGCCCTTCATGGAGCGCGGAGTCGAGATTCTGCACATCATCCCGACACCGTTTCCCGATGTGTGGCACAAGATTGAGGACGATGGAGAACACCTGGATCTGCCGACGGTACGGGACTGGGCGCGCATCTTGACTGTTTTTGCTGCTGAGTGGCTGGAGCTGGACGAGTACCTACCCAAGGGAGCAGAGAGCGAGGCCGCTGCTGGGCCGAGCGATTCCCGGGACGAACTCTGATTATTCAACTTGGCGCATTTGGACAAAAATAGAAGGCGTTGTAGTTCCGAAGCATAGAACTTTACAAGTGAAGGGCCGAAACTTCGTCTTGCCATTAGACTCTTAGATTATTACAACCTACCGAGAAACGACATGCCCGTTGATGCAGCTTCCGTGGTGATGATTCGATCCGTACTGTACGAACGACCGTGCATCTCCCCAAATGCACAGTCCCTGGTCCCGCTGCACCTGGCCCGTGCCCCACCGGCACTTCGTAATGGACACGAAAGCTGTCCCTAAGTGAACACTGTAGTCGTGAAGCTCCAGCCCAGCTACCGAAAGCTGCCAAAGACAAGAACCTCAGCAACCATGCGATTCCTCCACTCCTTGACGCCCGCCCTCGCGCTGTTTGCGGCCGGTGCCGCGCAGGCTGCCTCATCATGGGGATTCGATAGTGCCACCGTTTCGATTTCTGGAAAGGGCAAGGATGCCACCAAGGAGAAGTGAGTCGGCCCGCCTACGCATCTTCCTGGGGCCTTTGTCGTAATCCGGGGATGTGGGAAATCTCGCAAGACACACAGCCGGGGGATCCAATTGCTGACAGAACGTGATTGACAGACTGAGCCCGACCGCTCCCCTTAAGAAAGCCCTCTCCCTGGAGACCAAGGACAGCCTCAAGCTCATCCTGACGGCGAAGGAGGGTGACCAGGCCAAGCGCCCGCACCAGGCTTTCCTGGTCCTCAAGGAGCCCACGACCGGCCTCGAGGCCCCCTTCCCTCTTGAGATCAAGGAAACCGGCAAAGGTGTCGTCGATATTGTACGTCACTAGCTCAGGTTGTTCCCGAAGCGACAATGGCAGCGTAGCTAACTCGGTCACAACAGTCCCAGAAGGACCTTCCGATCCAGTTCCTCCTGGCCACCGAGCCCCTCAAGGCCAGCATCGTCATCGGCTCTTTCGGCTCGTCCAAGGCCGTCGAGACGACTCTCTTCGAAGTCGCCGTCAAGCGTGACGCCATCGCCGCTCCCCCGGTCTACGAGCCGCCCGTCCGCTACGGCAAGCAGCCCGAGATCCACCACATCTTCAGGGAGGGTGACAAGAGCCCGCCCAAGATCATCTCGTTGGCCTTCGTCATTGCCGTCCTTGCCACGATCCCCGTGCTCCTTGTTGGCGTGAGTGTCCCTGCAAATACATGTCTAGAAGACAAATCTCGTAGAATGGAATAAATAGCTGACTCCTCTCCGCAGTGGCTCAACCTCGGCGCCAACTTCAACCACCTCCAGAAGGCTCTCTCCGCGGCGCCCCTGGCTCACGTCGGCTTCTTCGGCTCCATCGTTGCCATGGAGGGCGTCTTCTTCCTGTACTACACCAGCTGGAACCTCTTCCAGACCCTGCCCGCTATCGCCATCGTCGCGACCTCCATCTTCCTGAACGGCACCAAGGCCCTCAGCGAGGTCCAGAGCCGCCGTCTCACCGGCCAGCGGTAAACGATGTCCTCGCGACTATTCACGCGTTTTAAAGGAGAGACGAGTACGGTCTTGGCCGCATGTGTTGGGAGGACCTGGAGGGACGTTCATCGGGTTATGAAGACGGAATAGCGGGTCTCCGATCGGCATCGAAAAGTTGGAGGGGTTGGCCAGTAAGGGTGAATAAAGAGGACACCCCCTATTGTACATCAGAATCACGACAGCATCTGGGCATCTGTGGATTAGACAAGACCAGGGAAAATATAAAGGTGAAATGAACCAAGAAGAGAAAAAATTGGCATCCAGACCCGTCTATCTAACACCTTGCTCGCTATAGTAACATCATGGCAAACCGTTCAGCATTAACATCAGCTTCTCAAGCCCTTCCCCTGGTGCTTCTCGCTCTCTCCCAAAACCTCAACACTCCTCCGCCGTGCGCCAGCCGCGGAGCTCTCCCCTTCCTCGTACGCGGGCGGCGGCACATCCCCCCCCGTGGAAGCCCTTCGGCGCTCATGCCATTCCTCGACGCCCTCCTCCTGTCTCCCGCTGTGGGCCATGTCCCGCTGATACTGCTGCTGCTGCTGATACTGCTGCTGTTGTTGCGGCTGGTAGAACGGCCCGGCGGCCGCGTGGCCGACGGCGCCGAAACTCCTGCCATGGGCTCCGTAAGACCGCTGCGCCTTGATGGCGTGCCTGACGGCCTTGCGCTCGTGCTTCATCGCCCGCCTCTCGAGCTTCGCCTGCCGCCCCATGCCCAAGGGCGGCGCAACGGCGCAGATGCCGCACGGCTGGCCGCCGGGCCCGGCGCTGCAGCCGGCGTGGCCTTCGCGGTGGGCTGGCGCCGTGGCCTGGTCGTGGTTGTGGTTGTGGTTGTGGCCGTAGGGGTTCCGGCCGGCGGCAACGTGGACCACCGTCGAGACGAGACCGGTGATGAGGCCCATTGGTTGACGGATGTGCGAAGGCGAGTGGTGGGTAATTGGGTTGTGTTGAATGTCGGGGTTGGACAGCGATATCTGTAAGCTGGGGCTGCTATGATTCGGCGGGTTGAACAGCAAGAAGGAATGTATTTTCTTTTGTCTCAAGCTTTGATAATAGTTGATCTTTCAGCGTCTTCTCTCGGTGGTCTAAGGTTCTCGATGTCGTCTGAAATCTAATTAAAATCCCACAAGCCATGAGGTAGGACACACGCCGTGCTTTATATCCATCTGATCCTTCGCTCGCTTGCTCGCTCGCGCGCCCGCCCTCCTCGTTTGCTCCCTCTCCGTCATCACACAGACTCCGCTTCCATCCTTCCAACGCCGGCGTAAGCCCTTTCCCCCCCGGATCGGGAAGCCCATTCGAAGGTGCGCGGCGCGCGCCGCAGAGCTTTGCCAAGCCACGGCAGACCAAGTGGGGCGCCCGGCACCGTCATGCCGGATCAAGCCAAAGGTCGGCGGGTCACCTCGAATCGGGTCGCTACAATCCTGCCCGCCCCAGCGACCAGGACCGCAGCAGGGGGGCTGAGCAGCTACTCATGTGCGCAGCAAGTCAGTTCTTTTCGCAACTCTTTCGCACTCGGCTAGTGTCCCAATCAGCAGTCAGCATTTGCTTGGAACGGCGTGTTCCTCTGATTGTGTACTATGTAGCATCGCAGGCAGGCAAGACATCTTTAGGGCAAAAACGTGGGCTAATGTGTGCTTTACCAAAGTCGGCAATCCCGACCAATTGGGCAGTACGCGTGATCAGATAACACACTTGGGGTAGCGCGAAGGATGGAAAAACAATGCTTGGATGTGCAAGGGAGAGGCCGTCGTGACCGGCCGGCGGCTATGTTATGCGTGCGTAAGGTATTTACGTGGGGAACCCGTCTGTACTCATGATCATATGGAAGCAACTACACAAACGGACGTGTATCGTGTCTTCATCCTCGTCTCGCATGTCGATTCTGTCTCGTGCACGTTTCGTCCGAGGCCGCTACGAGCTCCCACCAAGCCCGCATCAAGGCCATGCCGCCGTTCTGCGTCTCCGGGGTCCTTCCCCTGCCGCGGTCGTTCGGATCGCCTCTCGTCGGCGGCGCCGCTTGTCGTTCGAACCCGGCTTTACGTACGCCGCCGTCCTCTTCGCGCTGTTCCTGTCTACTTAAGCTAACAAGGACCTGCTGTCCGGACTGCTCCTCATCACTAACCACCACGACACCCCTTGTTTGGTTCTTGCGTGCTTCGCCGTTCGGGGCCCACACCTTGTCCGGGTCGCCGTTGGCCCATAAGCCATCGTGCGGAAGGCCGTAGTTGCGGTAGTCGGTCAAGTTCGGCGCGTTGTGGGGAACGCCGTCCGTTTCCATCGTCGGCAAGACACCCTGGAATATGCCCGCTCCCCACCATGCGCCAAACCGGCCTTCGCGGTCTCTGGTCCGCAAAGCTGATTTGGCGTTATGCTGTACCCAGCCTAGGTAGGCCTGGCAGGCCGATGCGTGAGCCGTCTTGATCTGATCATATGCTTGGGCGTCGACAGTCATGCCTGGCTCAACAATTGCCGGCTCGATTGGCTGGCAGAATGTTACAAAGTGATGAAAGAAAATGCCCTTGAAAGTCTGTCCATCCTGCGAGCATGTCGCGCTAGCGTCGCAAGAATCTTCCAAGATGCCCCCACGGCCCAGTCCTCGCCATGGCGGCAAGTAACCTGGGGGGAGGTCTGATAGGTTGTCGATTGGCCGATCGAGCTCCAAGTCCCAGCCCGAAGCATTGATGACTGCCTGGATTAGTTTGTGTCCGTCTTCTAAATACGATGCGCTGCCTGTTGCGGTGAAGAGACCACGCTGACCAGTAAGAAGCACGCCCTGATTGTAGGTAAAGACGGCTTCACTGCGCACATCGCACTCGGTGTTGTCCTGCTTGGACTTGTCTATGTGGTAGCCGTCAACATAGAGGCCTGCATCATTGGTGAGGTTGACCCCGGTGATCCACTTGTAACCCTCAATGGCAGCGGCAAGGTACTTGGGTTCGCGAGTAGCTTTCACGCCACTTTGACTGTTGGTCCAGGGCGTGGTGTTGTTGTCGCCTGGAAACCAATGATACATCGAGATGGAGGCCGCGATGTAAAGTTCATTGGTGATGGCGTTCTTGTATGGTTCCAATCTCGGGTTCCAATTCATGCCGCCACCACAGAGCAGCGTGTCCCACCCCTTGGATCCGAGATCCCAAAAGATTCGTGCGCGGTGAGCAAACGCGGGAATCCAGTATTGGCCATGCCAAGGGCCGTTGGCCAATGCGTCTCCGAGGCCTGGGGTTGCGTTTTCATTAACGCCCTCTCGAGGGTAGAATAGTTGAGAGTGTATGTTGATGAACTTGATGGCATCGATCCAGCCGAGGACAACCCACAGAATGTCATCGAATGCCTGCTCGTTCGTTAGAATGGGCCGCGTGCTGTTTGCAATGCAAAACAGAGGCCACGTACCTCGTGACGGATTGCGACGTCGTCTTGACCAAAGTAAGAGGCCACAAGTTGGGTGAAGAACGTGTCGATCAGATTGCTCTTCGCCCCCTTGCCACTGTTACTCCCGATATCAAGCACAGCCAGGGCTTGCGAAAGGGAGGTCAAGGTGCCAGAGAGCATTGTCTCCATAACGGCGGCCGTCCAGTCAATGGCTTCTGGCCACGTTCCTTGGTCCGATGCAAAGAAGTCATGCTGCATGACCGTCAAGGCCTCAAAAGCAGCTTCGAGAGGTTCATCTTTCGCCTCGGGTGTATCAGTGGAAGGGTTCCTCGCAGCTTTCGGGGCTGCAAGAAAGGTCGCGGGCTGCTTCGGTTCGCAATCGGTCGGCGGCTGGGCTTCGGGATAGAAGATGGGGCAGAAGCTCTTGGGCGCAGGCGGGGGAGTCGTCGCGACAAGGGCTGTCGCACAAGTAGCCAGAGCAAGAACCAAGAAGCATGCCTCTTGTAGAAGCAAACATGTCCGAGCCATGATAGCAGCGCGAGTGCCACACAGGGATCTCAGTTGAGTGAATCTAAGCCACGAGCTTTCGAGAAGGCCGCTCAGGTGCAGCAGCGCTCTGCCATGTTCAGTTGAGAAGGATCTCGCAGTTGGGCTAAGCGAGGATCGGCAAACGCGGGGAATATAACGGGCAAGCAGGGTGAAGGAAATGGGGGTTGGCAAACGGCGATGGGCTGCGACGGTGCGAAGGTGGAAAGAGAAAGTCGGGGGGGTGGGAGGCGTCGGAAGACAACCGAGAAGCGGCAGAGTGCGCGGACAGTGCCGCAGGGCTCTTTTGGCGATGGATGGCCGATGGACGGGCCAAGCCCACCTCCCAGGGCGAGATCCACCTGCACGAGGCAAATGCCCCTCCTATGGTCACAGAATGGTGCGCCGAGAGGTCATAGACTCACAATAGTGGGCAGTGTCGCCTCCTTGGGAAGGTGGCGGCCACTAGAGATCCAGTCATGTTTATGTTCATGCGGGGCATACTTAGAGTCAGGTCCCTGCGCTATGTGAGTCTGTCACTGAAGAGCGAATCGCCGTTGCAGTCCAACGATGGACGACATAAATCATCATGTAGGTAGGTACCTGAAGAAGCCTCTGACCACCGCATGCAAAAGGCACGCGAGCATCCTTTTCCGAGGCGATACAACCCTGCCAGGCCCATTGTCCACGAACTGGTTCATCGACACTTGGCGGTTTAAGGACGCTCACGATGCCACTGGCTGCAGATGGCGTGGTCACCTGCCGGTAACCTGCCGGTAACTGGCCAGGACTTGGCGGACCTGGTGACTCGCATTTATGTGCCCGCGGACTTGGCCAAGGGCAACGCTGCTCCGAATATTGCTACACGTCGACGCCGCCGGCAACCAATTGACAAAGGCACAGGCGGGCATGTCTCGGGTCTTGGGATGGTACTGTGAGGTCGGAACGGTAGCCGAGGCCGTTGAAGAGTGCCGGTACATAGGTTCCCGAAGGTTCGTTGGCGAGTCGTGGAATGCATTCGTTCCTAGGGTGAAACGTGCCGAGTCGACCTCGTGAGCTTGCGTCTAGCGGTGCTCGACCACGTTGACTGGCATGTCTCATTACCGCTTACTAGTGTATGCGAATTTGGTGTGGGAGGTGAGAAGGGGTGATCCCGTCCCCGAGCTTTGTGTGTCTTGATCAGCGCGATCCAGTGAGCGGGAACTAATATAATACGGCTTTGGATCTCGGAGGTGAATCCGGTCGGTGAGTCTTTCCCCGGCTGAATTCGAGGGCGCTCTCACCGACACTGGCCGAGCACAGCTGACGTAAGGGTCCTGAACCAAGGTCAGATGGGCCAGAGACAAGACAATCTCTCCAAAATGACCTAGAGATTAGCCGGAAGACAACCAAGCCCGAGGCTGAGGAACCCGAAGAAAACACGCCCCGCGCCTTATGCTGATTTCCAAGTCTCGTCTTGTTCGGTCAAAAGAGCGCGTTTTTCTTTGTCTCGTGCAGAGCCAACCAGCACGCGTTTCCTGTCTGCAGAGGCCTAATCATTAGTGATGATTCGCCGGGAGGGGCAGAGCAAGGGCGCTGAGCCTGACCACGGGGAACAGGGCTTCCCCACTACGACGCACGGGCGTCCACAGCCAATAGCCAGTTGTTTACGCCTGCACCTCTGAAAGTAAACAAACCGATCCCTGCTTATTCACATTGCACGCACGCATTCTTCCCTCTCCATATCTTCTTGCCCGCGACTGCTCAATCTTGCACCACAGCCCTTGACCTCCGTCAAGCCATTGTGTGTGCTTCCATGCCTTGAGCAGCTTTCTCTCTGCTCGGTATCGCTTCTCTTCAGAATTACAGTTTAATTGTCCCCAAACTCTACTCATCCGACGCGTCGCCGCCAGCTGTTGCGGCACCATTGTGAATTTGCATTCCTTTTCGACTCCCGCCTTGGAAACCGCGCCCGACGCGTCCTACGGCAGTCATGGAGGCCGACTCAGCACACAATCGCTATCGCTCTCGCATTCTTCGAGAAATGAACGCAAATCGCGACAATCCTTTCAACTCCCCACCATCTTCCACCGGCTCCCACGGCACCGTAAGCCCGACAATGTCTTCCGTCTTCTCAGAACCAGACGGCGAGTCGACGCGCAGACTGAACGAAGACATCGCTCGTATTGTCGGTTCCACGGGTGGAAAGGTCCAAGTCGACTTGGAGGCTGCCCACCGCAAGTGGCCCGAATTCTATGGCAAGCCGAAGGCCGCCGCCGAAGCGAAGCAGAACAAGCCCGCCCCTAGGCAATCGGGCTCTTTGCGTCACAAGGACGCCGTCTCCCACAAGGCCATCGTCCAGAAGTACCTGTCTAATATGGTGGACGACTCGACGGAAATGACCTGGCAGGGTTCTAAGCGGACACGTGCTGAAATGCAGCCTCGCGTAGAGGACAACGAGTCTGACATGTCGGCCAACACGTCCAAGTCACCCTTCCGGTTCGATATCAACGCCGACAGCTTCAAGTTCAATCCTCAACAACAGGTCGGTCGAAGCCCCCTGTCTAGAGGACATGCCCGCTCAACCTCTGGCAACTACAAGTCGGCACGACGATCTTCTCAAGCCGCAAAGAACGACCGTCGGAAGTCAGATTTCCTGGCTCCCCCAACCCACGCTACTCCAAAGCCAGCACCAGCCGAGACCGCGCCATCGAACAACCCTACCCCAGTTACCTTTAATACGATTAGGAGCACGTTCCCGTCGCCAGCAACAACCGACAGTCCGGCTCAGAATGGCGTCACCTCCCGCTCTTTCTTCATGCCCGACATCTCTCACCTCAACGACTTCATTTCTGGCAACCTGCGCTTCCAAGGTGCGGTCAAGAACGGCGTCCCCGTATTCGTGAAGAATGGACAGGTGCGTGACCGCATCGATACAATGCCTCCGAACGACCACGCCGAGGTCGACGGCCTAGCAGTTCCCGAGGATGAAGAGAGGATATTTGTGTCTATGGATATGATCCGGGATGAAATACTCAACCTTCAGGAGCACGACGACTTGGTGCAGCAGCACGCTGTCGAACTCGAGAGTCAAGTGGAACACCTCCAAAAGGAACTCAAACGGCTCAAGGGCCGTAAGTCGATCGACAGTGCTATTGGTTCTCGAACTGCCTCGGAGCCCGAAACAGCCCACGAGGAGCGCTTCCAGACAGAGAAGCTGAGTGAGTCATTCTTCTCGCTAGTTCAGGACCAAGCTAACAGATGACAGAATTGGAGTCGCACATTGCATCACTGCAGTCCCGGCTGGATCATGCCACCACCCGGATCGATTCTACCGAATACGAGAACAACACGGTTTCTCTCGAGCGAGACCGGGCTCTGAAGAAGCTGCAAGATGCCTGTGTCGAGATTGGCGATCTCATGGATAAACTTGATGCCCAGGGGAAGGAGCTTCACGAGACCCAGGAGAAACTGAACGCCACCTTGGAGATCACCAACCAGCGGGAGGTGGTCCGTCACGAAAAGCAAACCAACTCTGTTCGGCACACCGAAAACAAGTCGGTCCAGGCAGACAACCACGCCCTTCGCCGGGAACAAGAAACTCTGCAGCAGGAATTGGACTCTCTGCGAGCCGACAACAACTCTTTGCGTCGCGAGCAGGAGTCGCTCATCAGCGAGAACAGGTCTTTGCGTGCCAACGCGCGTTCGCTCATGTCCGAGAACGAAGAGCTCCGTCAGACTGCCGCCAACGCCAAGGAGGACATCGAGGCTGCCCGCGACGAAGTTGAGGCACTGCAGGTTGAACTTCACACCGTGGAGCAAGAAAAGTCCACGCTCAAGGAGGACAACGAAAGCCTCGTTCGGCACAACGAAAAGTACTTCAACGAGAACAAGATCCTCCGTCGCGAGAACTCTGGGTTTGAGCGCAGCATCCACGACCTTCACGATGAGAACATGCACCTCAAGGAGGAAATCGAATTCCTCAAGCAGCAGCTCGACCATTGCCGCCCTCTCGGAAAGACCGAAGACTTCTCGGTGCGCCTCGACAAGCAGGTGGGCGATGATGACGAAACAGAAGAGAACATGACCTCGGCATTCTTCGTTCCGGACATTACCATTGATAGTACTCAGAACTCGGCTGTCGTCGACGGCACTGTTGAGGGAAAGAAAATCCGGAAGCCCGCAACGCCAGGCAGGAAAGCAATCGACATGCAGGACACAACGGAGCAGACGGACCTCAGTATTAACGAGGTTGACAACACCTTCCAGAGCCAGCTGAGCTCTGTGGCACCCGAGCCTCCTTCCAAGAGACGAGCCTCCGCTTCGCGTCCTCAAGAGTCCACTGGCCAGCAGAAGGTGTCATTCTCTCTGCCCGAGCGCTCAGCAGCGGCTACCATGTCGAAGAGCACTAAAACCTCCAACGTCGCCAACAAGGGCAGCAAGAGAAGCGTCTCTGCTCACACAACCTCCAAGACTTCACTCAAGGGCGACGTTGTCCCTGATCTCGATCCATTCCAGACTGAGGACGACGCCACTATGCAGTCGCTGGAGAACACCCAGACGCATTCTATAGTAATCGACATGACGAGAAGCAAAAAGGAGTCTCGCACTACCCGACAAGAGTCGACCAACACCACTCGCAACTTGACCAGCCAAAGTCAGAGAACGCCATCAAGGTCTGCTATCAAGCCTTCCCAGAACAAGTCGGTCACGATCGACTTGATCACTCAAGGCGGACTGGAGAACACGACTACGGAAATGAAGGGCAACTGCCCTGCACTGTCGTCGGACGCGCGTCGTGTGCTCGACAGTCTGGCTGGACACAGCTGTAAGAACTGCATCGTGTGCACCCGGATCAAAGGCCACCGAGGAACGGTCACTGCTGCCGATATGGCAGAGGGCAAGAAGCGAGTGAAGATCCCCAGGCCTGTTGCTCCTTCAGACCAGTATAAGCAGCTGGGCATCTCATCCGAAGATGCCACCATGCGGCCCTCTCAGCCTCCGGGCAACGCCCTGGCTAAGGTCATCAAGGGACTCGAGGATGAGTTGGAACACATGAAGATGGAGCATGCGAAGATGCAGGCCAGATACGACAGACACAACCCGGCACTTGCCGAGTCGAAGCGCAAGCAGCTGAAGATCAACATCGACGCCAACATGAACGCGCGCGAGGTCAAGAATGCCCAAATATACGCGCTCTATGATGTTTTGGAGGGCCAGAAACAGGTCGGACAAGAGATGTCGGAAGAAGAGCTCGACATGACTGTTTTCAGCATTACGGGATTGAGTGTTAGGGATATCACAGATCAGATTACTTGGGAGGGCATTCAGGGATAAAGTCAGGGCTGTTTGGAGCTCGTAAGGTGGGTGCGTGTCACTGTTCTTGCGCATGGCGTTTTGGTGGTTTCCCAGATATCAGGTTGTTGGATGGGAGCGAGGCTCCGGTTTGAGCACGCTCGGAAGATTGTCACAAGGTTATTATTTATTCAGTTTCATCGTTGTTGGTCCTCGTTGTATTATACCCGGCCTTTCAGGACAGGTCGTTGGCGGACAGCAATTATCATGAATACCCTATGCCACAACCTACGAGCCGAGTCTGCTGTGCTGGTGATGTAGGCGACTTGGCTGCTCTCATCTGATCCGGATCCGAGGCAGAGAACCCCAGGCACCCGTGTCCAATTTGAGCCCTGATTCGTCGGTAGCACCTAGCTGAACTCAGCTTTTACGACAACATATCCGGCCAGATTTGGTAAGCTTAGATTAAGGGATTGGAGAGCGGCATCGACGCTGATCAGAGCTGCCTCGTTTCCCACCCGAGGTTGAATGCGCCTCAGCGTGGACAGCCAAGACCAATCCTATCCAGAGACAGACCATAGACCAGGTCAAACGCAGCAGCCGTCTCATGGACGGTGTTTCCGCGCGTATTCGCAAGGCCAGGCACGACCCAGTCTGCGGATCTTGACGTGGCCTCCCCTCAGCAGCTCTGCAAGTAGCCGAGTTCAACTCCGTCCAGGTCGGCAAGCGACACATCCGCTGAGTATTGGCCAACGACACACCGCGTGGGGGAGATGGAGCTGTTATCTCCGCCTTCGCCGAGACGGCGAAATGGAGCGGAGAGAGGCATTCCGCTTCTGGCATGAAGACCGTGGTGACGCGAGACACGACGCCTGCCGTCACGAGAATTCTGCGAACCCGGAAATGCAGGCAGCCAGGCAGCTAGGCATCGTGGCCGCCACCTCGCACTGCAAAGGCCCAAGGCACATCAGCAGGCTCGGGCAATCGCCTCACTTTCCTCCCTCCGGGCAAGCCCTTCCTCTCATACCTGTCGAAGCACACCGTCATTTCTTCAGTCTGCTAAAGCTTTGGCACGGATCGACAGGTCCCCCCCTTCCTCGTTCCTCCCCCAACTAAATAGGTGCTTGTTGCAGGAGGGGAAAAAATCCAAAGACGGCAGGGACGATTGGCACAAGCTGCCGATGATCCCGTCTCCTGTTCAGACGCCTCGGAGGATAACCTCGAGGATGGGATTTACTGGGCCAGAGGCGAAGAGCCCGAGGCCTTCTGCTTGATGGAAGCATTGCCAACCTGTCGGCAGTGTTATAATGCTCAAGCCGCACATTGTTAACGTCGAGGATGGTCCGAATCATCAGTGGGAGTTGTGCGGCGGACGATACTGGAGGCAGCAGGAAGGGAACGCTGCTAAATGATTGAGACCCAAAGAATCGTGACGACCAGGTTGGTTTATTTGGCATCTCACGTTGCGGATATGGTGGCTCATTGCAAATCGTCACGCATCTTTTACATCATTGTTTACTAGAGGGATTTGTGTGCACACAGAACTCCATCTTCGAGCGCGACCAGAGCCATGACATCGAAGACTGTAACCACCGAGACTCTTCTTCATACCACCGCGCAAGGCGGAGAGCACAATGAAAAGTGAGTAAAAATCAAAAATTGCCACAGCGATGGTCCCGAAGGACAATCGAGAGCGGTCGACACCGCGATGTGCAATGCAGGCCTCCCACTCTGGATGCCGGATTTCTTGATCCCCAGCACCCCCATGAAGGTAAGTATGAAGAAGAAAAGAAGGAAAAGAAAGACGAAAAGGGAGGAGGCTAGAGGGCATTATATAGGTCTTCTGGAGGGCCCCCAATCACTCGGGTGGGGCACAGACTGGAGCCAATGGTAAATCCGAAAATAGAGCGGGTCCACAGATTTTCTGATTGGCTCAGAAACAGCTACGAGTACGTGCTCTTCCGACTATGCTCTCTCCTGCCTGTGGTTAGGTAGGCAGCCATGTAAAAGCGACATCTTCTCTCAACGATGAGGACCTTCTACAGCAGCTGACTCATCAATGCTTGCGAAAGACCTTGGAAAGAGTGTAGGATCGTTAATCACGTCGAGACAGTCGGCGCAGAGGCTGGTATTCCCGTGGGCCTGTCCTGGTCCTCGTATTGTTTCTTCATAGCAGGACGTGATTTTACGCTTTAGCCCAATTGGACTACGTACTCTCTGTCGGATTTTTGGGCGTACACCGTGACATATGACAGTTCCAAAAGAAAGGCCTTGGATATGCCCGCATGTGTTTACCTTTCTCGTTGGGTAGGTATTTACCGGTTCTTCGCAATGGCAAGCCCACCTGTTTGAAGCCTCTCAATGCAATAATTGCACATGGCTGGATCTTTCCTCCACCTACCTTTCCTAATGAATACGCCACTCTTGCATCTGAGTTTCCAGCACCTCACCAGTGTCACCTCCTTAATCGAGATGAGTGTGCGTGAAAGAAGGTGACGGCTAGGTTTCTCTCCAAATATACTCGCAGCCTAGGCTGCGAAGCCGTCTGTTCGTGCATCTGCAGCAACTGTGCTGCGTGCTTAGGATTAGGTGAGTAGCCCATCCGGTAAGGACTGAGCCATGATGGTGAAGAACGGGTGTTGCCCCCCTGAAACAGCAACAAGGTGGTTTATAGAAGACATGGGGTGGAGCTGTGTACTGCAAAGTCACAGGCGCGTTTACGTTTCTGTTTCTGTTCTTAGTAACCAGTTGTATCGTATTGACATCTTGAAGCAGCAGGTATATGTGTGTTCTGCTAATATGGAGAGCAGCGGGTAGGGGCATTTCTCCATGCAGAAGGGTGAAGGGTCTTTCAGCCAGCCATTCTCTTGCCATGGATGATTAGATCAGCATGCACTCAGGGACGAGCTGGCTTCACGTCTCTTGCTCCTTCAAGACTGTTAAGTAGCCTTGGCTTCGAACAGTGGACTAGAGCAATGCAGTGTGCACTGGTAAGACCTACTTACGTATTACCTTGGTAGACGTCTAAGCCTCTGATCCATAGTCATCCTATGCATGCGATAGACAACAGTTCGATGAGCTCGACAGGCTCAGCCCCTCATCTTCTCCGCCATCGATCTGTCCATCGTCTGCGTCGCGTTGATTAACAACCCCCCACAAAGCGGAAGAGGTACAACATGAGCAAGTGCCGCCAACCCGCGGCCTACGCCGCCGGTTCAGGGGTTCGCACAAGCAAGGAAAGAACAAGCGGGTGCGTGGTGACAAATCTGGGAAGAAGGTCGCGACGTGACCACACCGGCCGGTGGCACCACTCTGCCAACCTCGACGCGCTAAGCCGGGATGATGGTTGTTTCAAGAACGCGGCGTTTTCACAGGGCCGCAGCACTTATTGTCTCTCTTGCCGCCGCAGGAACGGCAAATAACGTCGATTAACATGCGGGCGGGGAATCCAGTTTATTCGACCAGACTCGGCCTTCTGGTTTGCTATCCCGGCAGAGTCCATGCAACCCATCCATCTTATTGCTCATCCTTGGCACCACCACCTCCCTTCCAAGCCAAGACGAAACCAAGACGACCCTCCCCTTTTTTGCCTCTTGTCTCTTTCGTCTCGTCTTCTTGTCATTCGGAGCGAATGCGCAGCTGTCCTGCCTCTGTGGAAGGTCGCGTATCCTTGGCCGACGGTTTAAGATTGTGTGGATGGACAAATCCTTGGCGCGGATGGCTTGCACAGCCCTCTCGCTCTGGGCACCATGGAACGGCGAGATGGGGTCGAGGTCACTTGGGTTATAATTGAGATGCCATCCCCCATTTTGATCCAGAAATCTCATTTTTCACGGGATTTCCTCGCGCTTGCTGCATTCGTTCTCTCTCAGTCTCTTTCTAGTCGCTCCTTTCAACCCCAGAGAGCTTTCAAGCATCACGTATTCTAGCCGAGCCATCTGCAGATCTCTCTCTCTCTCTCTCTCTCTTTCTCCCACTCGCCGAACACGTTTACAGAAACGAGCAGCAGCAATGACTACGGATCAGCCACAAAAGCAATTCATGGAGGCCAAGACGGAGCCTCCCAAGGACGAGAACACAGAAAAGCAGGGCTGGTCATGTGTACGACAAACCCCAACGGCAATGTGAAGGGAACCCTACAAGTGCGCCTGCTAACAAAATTACCCCCGTACATAGGCCCAATGCTGCTCAAGCTGCATGGACTGCCTCATGATGTGCATGCGTTTCTAAAGGCGACGGGAACTCATCACACATACACACGATGAGAAACGATGGAGTTTGATATTTGAGACCACCAAGGTGCTAGGTTCGGCTCGAAATGTGTCACGTACTGGAACGTCAAGTTTTGCCGGAGAGGGCCCCCAGGGGAAGAGGGGCGTGTGCCAGGTTCGGCAGATTGTCTCTCTTCCACAAGGGCCTCTGGTAGGGAGTTGGAGGAGTTTCGGTCCATGGGGACCCGGCATCGGCTATCGGGTATACCAGGGATATGATTTGGGGCATCACTACGGAGTACTCAGATGTCCTCGACTTTGTTTGAATCGAAAAGAAAATATTCACTGTGCATTTTTTCCCCCAATGCCATGTTCGTCCATCCTTTGCGCGTGACCTCGTCCGATTGGCGACCAAGCTTCGCTGCCCGCCCAGCAGGGAGTCCGTGCACAAGCTTCCGAGGCACCCCCCCACCACACGGCCTCCCTCCACTTTTTTCTGCTCTGCGCTGCCTCTCGATGAATGTACTCTCAGCCTCGCCATAGCAAACGTCTCCCCACATAACCACCACCACAATCCATCGTCACCTTTGACCACCTAACGCGCCGTCACACCGATTGGTTCCCACCCCGCGCTCCTCCGTCACCAAACACCCCCCCTCTTCTCTCCTCAACGGCCTCAACTTGACGGAAGGAATCCTCTCACCCAAGAAAAAAGCACCACACACAGCTCGCCAAGATGGCCGACGTGGAAATGGAAGTCGACAACCCCCCCTCCCCCTCCGTCGCGGCCGGCGAGGCGGCCCCGGCCCGCAACGAGTCCGAGATGCAGACCCACGGCCGCGCGACCGCCGTCCGCTCCATCGAGGGCTGGATCATCATGGTGACCAACGTCCACGAGGAGGCCGACGAGGAGGCCATCCACGACATGTTTGGCGAGTTTGGCGAGATCAAGAACCTGCATCTCAATCTCGACCGGAGGAGCGGTTACGTCAAGGTACGCGCCCTCTCTCCCCCCCCCTTTCCCCCGCTTCTACATGCGAAGAAGCCTCGGGATAAGAAATACTCGGTGAGCACAACACTGACACCTTTCAACCCTAGGGCTACGCTCTCATCGAGTACGCCACCCTCGCCGAGGCCCGCGCCGCCATCGACTCGGCCCACGAGACCAAGCTCCTCGACCAGACCGTCTACGTCGACTTCGCCTTCGTGCGCCCCCCGCCGGGGAGCAAGGGCGGCAACAACCGCGGCGCGCGACCCCAGAACCGCGGCCGCGGCCGCAGCCGCAGCCGCAGCCGCAGCGTCGACAGGGACGCCGTCGCCGCCGCCAAGGACGGAGGCAACATCGAATGAGCTTGCGCTTTTCTCTAGGAAGGGGGCAGGGAGTTTTTTTTTCTTTCTTTTCTTCTTGGGAAAACCCCAATATCAGAGTGGGAAACCCCCAAAGGAAAGACGACGGGGGAGAAGAAAAGGGCATTGAGAACATGGCCTTCGCCGATGTGTCCGCGACCAAGCAGAGCCGAAGGAAGCCTGGGTCGCGCGGAGGAGACACGTCGGCATGTGCGATTTTGTCCGAAAAGGTTGGTCAACTCGTTTGTCCCTTGCTTGATTCACTTTCAGTCTATATCCCCCCCCCCCCCCCCCCCCCAAAAGCGACGAAAAAGCTAACTCGCAGTCACAGGGACCACAGAGAAAAGAAGAAAAAGTTTGACAATCACCAAAATACTACACATATATTTTCCCCCAGCAACTCAAGAAGAAGAGGGAGGGGGTGGAGGGGAGTGTTTACGTCCTTTTCCCGGCTCCGTTTCTTCCGTCCCAAGTGGGAGAAGGGGGTGGCTCAAGACCATGCACACACACGCACGCGCATCCGAATTCCGACGGGCCACGGCCCATCAGCGACTCTGCCGACTGATTAGCCGTGACACTCTCCCGCCTTCTCCCGGCCTTGACCTAACGCTCCGCTGGTGCGGTCCTCGTCACCCTAAATGCGCCCATCCCTTCATACGTTACTTGAAAAAAACACATTAGGACACGCCTAGTCGGAGTCATAACTGTCATTACTAACGTAAGAGGCCATCCGACCTAGAGGTATCGAAAGAGACGGGCACCCCCAGAAAAAGAGGAGTCCGTTAATCCAAAAAAAAAAGTCTTCTGTCCTCATCTGCAAACCATACTCCTTGACGACGCCCATATGCTACGCCTCGAACCAGGGATAAAAATGCCATGTGTCGAATGCCAAAGCCACCCCCCCTTGTCGTTGTTGAGAATACTCAAGTTTCTTGTCCTCAACCTGTTGTGGAGTGTATCCCCCCTCCTCCTCATCTGCCGTGCCTCAAACTCTGCGACTCGTATCTCGCTGGCGAGTTGTACCGCCCTGCCGAGTCGTGCGTGCGGGCTGAATCATAACCTCCAGGTGACTCGTAGCTAATGTTCTTGGACGGCGCGTCGTAGACAGGCTCCCGTCCCGCGGGAGGTACCGCCGACTGCTGACTGACGGACCCCTCGAACTGTTCCTCGGACGGCCGGCCCTGAGACGGCACAGCGGTGCCAGCGGTGCCAGCGTCCTTCTTCTTCATGCTGAACAGCCGCTTAAATCCCGTCGGAGCAGGTGGCTGCAGATTGGCGGCCTCCTTGGCGTCATCCCAAACGAGGCGGGGCACAAGCAGTCGGTACGGGACTGTGATGCCGGCGGGATCCTTCTGGTTCACCTCGACGTTGAGGCAGATGTCCAGACCGCCCTCGAGGTCCACCTCCAACGCGTCCGCCTTCTTCTTTTGCTTGACCGACAACCCTGTTGGAGTGCGGTGGAAAGGCTTCGGCCGCGCCAGCGAATCTTGCGACCTTGGAACCTGACGGTCATCGCCTGTGGTGTAAGAGCGAGTCGGCGCACGAGCGGAGAATTGGGTTTCGTCGCCGGGCTGGAACTCGTCATGGCTCCGGGGGACTGCCATGTTGGGAGCCCCGCTCACTCGCGCCGCCGGGCGAGCTGTGAAATAGGAGTCATCACCGGATTGGTACTCATCGTGGCCACCGCCCCGGAGACTCATGCCCCTCGATCTAGACCCCGGCACGCGGTCGCGTTCGTCTTCGTACCCGTAATACCCATCGTCTACGCTATCGTCGTCTCGGCCGTTGTCCTCGTCTCCCCACTGGCCGTTGATACCACCGTCATCAGGTTGCGATTTCTTGCTGCCCCGGCGACTGAAGAAGTTGCGAGTCAGCGACAGTGAGCGTTTTGGCTTGGGCGGCTCAGCAGGCCGACCTCCGTCGGTCGAGTTGCGGCGTGAAAGACTGCGGAACAGGCCAGCCTTGCCCCTGTTGGAAATCGGAGGCCGAGACCGGGACTCGTCTCGAGCATCTTGCTGCACATCCGGGCGATAGGCGGGGCCACGGTTCGAAGAGAACCGCCTCAAGAGACCTTTACGACTCGCCGGCGGGCTTGGGCTCCTATCATAAGCAGACAGCGGCGGCGTGGGAGGCGGCGTAGTGCCCGGGGTCCACGCCCTGATGGAGCACCAGTTGCGGTGCGGCAGCAAGTGTTTGTTGTTTCTCGCCTTCCCATCCACGCCATGCTGGAACAACGGGATCATGTCTTCCTCGGTCGACTCATCAAAGTGGTGAATCTTGTTGCGCTTGTTCAGAATATCCGCCATCAGGTCGGGAGGTGGCGTGTTGACGATGGCCGAAGAGATGATGTTGGGCATGTATCTGAAGTCCTTGTGCTTGGGGAGACCAAGCTTGGGGTTGGCGTAGAACTGGCCGACGGCGGCAAGGTGAACATCACCGCTGAGGAATGTGACTCTCACGGACTTGTCTGCCGCCAGGTCCTGCATATCCTGCAGGACAACGGTCCGCTCCTTTTTGTGATTCTTGGCAGTCCAGTGATCGTTGAGGTCGTCGAGCACCTCGACGCCACCGTCGATGTGGTTCAGAGTGTTACCGAGCATACCCAACTTGCCAAGAGCCTTGACGGGATCCATGGCTCTCGAGGTGAGACTAAGAACGTTAGCATGTTATCCCCTAGATCGTGCAGGGAAGAGGAAACTCACATGTTTTCCAACCAGACCAACCTGGGGTAGGCGATCGGAACACCCAGCAGAACCAGCAGATGCTCAGTTCGCCCGTTCCTCAACTCATCGTAGCAGCGGTCCATGATTCTCTGCCATGAGGGCTCGCTGACCACGTCGAGCTCCGTCCGCTCTGTTCTGCCGTCGACCGCCAACAGGGAAACCTTGGAGCCCAGCTCAACAAACAGACTGCGGCTCAGCTCGCTGATGTACGGTCCGGGTTTGGTGCCAAGAATCCAGCTGGGCTCAGAAGCCTCTGTTTCCATAGGGACACTCTGATGCTGGAATAGCATGTAGTACTTGTAGGCAACGTTGCCAAGGCCAGAGAATACCGGCGAGTTCATGTCGTGGTGTGCGTACGAGCCGAAGCCGTCCGAGATGTCGTGGTCATCCCACATGTTGACCATAGGGATCTGCGAGTTAGCCAGACCGAAGAGACCCTGAGAAAACCACATGCAGTACCGCTCGAGGTAGGCCCGCTCGAGCTCGTCTTGCATCGTTGGCGTGAAAGGCGCGTTGTGCTTGTGGAGGGGGTTCCTGATCGCCAGCCATTCGCGGAACTGCTTGCTCTGGTCCATCAAGCAATCATTGTAAATCTGGTCACCGCCGCCAATCATGACATGGAAAGGCTGTGACTGGTGAGTGTTGAGAACGTCGCGCCACATGGGATCGGGGCCGCTGAAGTCGTCGGGGTTGACGCTAGCACTGAAACCGTTGCAGCTGTGGAACATGATGTTCATGGATTGTCCGAGGGCAGGAACCCAGAAGCCCATCGCGGGGCCCCTGTTGATCCGGTATGCGATCCGCTGCTGGTTCTCACGGAGCTCAATCTCAATGTTGAAGCGCCAGAACGTGCATCCGCGCTCTGCGTGCAGTCGGAAACCGCGCACGTCCTTGTACTTGGAGACCTTTTCACCGTCAATTTCGACGCGCTTTCGGCGGCTGGCAAAGGAGCCAGGCAAGTCCGCCGAGCCGTCCGGCTGGGTATAATCGGGCGGGCTCCTAGTCTTTTCAAAAAGGCCGTTGTCTGTCTCATCTCTAGACAGGTCCTTGGCCTCATCGAGGTGCTCCACTGGACGAACGTAAAGGGTCTCCCCTCGTCTGCCCAGCTTCGGAATTCCGGCAATCGGGTCCACGTATTCTGGCGGCAGTCCCTGCTCTCCCGTGATCTCCAGAGGCGGAGGAGGGAGCAGTTCGATGGGCTGCACGAACAGTCTCAAGGTCGGCGCGATCTCGTACGAGGAGTCGCTGTCCAGCGTCACGATCATGACCGACCCACGCCAGATAGTTCTCTCATTGACGGCGATGTTCCTATTACGCGCGGGAACCTTCTCATGTTTGAGTCCACAGTATCTCAACAGCGGACCGCACTTGAGGAACAGTGGCGGCTTGAACCGTGTGGGAGCTGGAGGTTTCTGTCAGCCTCGGCCAAACATCCGTCGCAAATCAGAACTTACCATGTGTGTCATCATACTCGCCATCAAAGGCTTCTGCCTTGCGCGGCCGTGAGGTACTCCCTCTGCGCTTGCCGCCTTCCCACCAGGGAGTATCCTTATCGTCCGAAGCAAGCCGTCCATCGCTAAGGTCCAGCATGGCCCCGGACAGACTACCGACTGTTGCCTTCTTCCACTCGTCAAGATAGACGGGTGGCTGGTAAATGCCTTGGCCGGGGCGGAACGCCTTCTTGGCGGGATACAAGTCCCGAGAGTCATCACTGAGCCCGTCATCCTCGGAGTAGTATTCCCTGTCGGAAGGTCTCCCACGTGTGACAGCCTGCACCTGGGGTATGTGGTGATGGCTGTCACCACGTCCGCCCGAGGCTACAGGTGCCTGGCCAGCATCGTCGTATCGAGGGCCGTCGTCTTCAGACTCGTAGTCGTCTTGTTGGGCCGCCGGGGCCGTCGACCGACGTTGAACTCCTCCCAAGTCAAGACCAATCAACTTCGCAGCCTTACTGGGAATCCCGGCCCGCCTCACCTCTTCCTGCATTGCGTCCGGGGGCAATGCCTGTTCGCGCTGGGACACGGATCTCTGCACTGGAGGCCCACCCTTTTCTGCAGCAGATTGGTCCAAAGCGGCGTTCCGGAACTCAATGTTGTCGTATTTCCTCTCCGCATCTTGCCGGATGCTGAACCACGGATCGCCCTTCGGCTGCTTCTTCAGCTTGTTGCTCCCGCTCCTAGTGAGAGAGAAGCTGGGTCGCCGAGACCCGGCGACCGGTGGTGTGGGTTGCGGACTTGTCTCTGCGCTCTCAGTTGGCTCGGCGCCTTGCGGCAACACCATGTCATTCTTTGCAGCGCGCTCGCGGAAGCTCAAGTTGCGCTTAGGGATTCCTGAGCTAGATGCGGGCGGCTCGCGAGGCCCTTCACGGAGACTGACGCTTCTCTGTGGGGCCCCAGAAGAAGCGGGAGGGTGTCTCGGTTTCGCAGCGGCCATTGAAGGTCCTTTCGGCGGGTATGGCCCGGACGCATGGCGCCTGTGGTTTTCGGGCCCGTACTGCGGTTGTTGCCGTCTCTCATCGAGCGACTGGCGGGATGCGTATCTCCTGTCGTCTTCGGGATAGTACTGTTGCTCTCTTCGGTCGTCGTCCAGCCCGTCGTCTCGGAACCGCACCTGGTGTGGTGGCGCCTGATGCACCTGTACATTCTGCACCGGCACATGTTGCACATATCGTACCTCTGGTGGAGGCTGCCGAGGCGGCTCTGGAAGGGGTCGCTGGGGCTCTTGCTTGAACAAGGGTTCTTGCGGCTGCGGCGGCGCACGGGGGGCGCGCTGCGTGGGCTCGGGAGGTTGCAAGAGATCCGGGTTCTGTGCAGCCTTCGCAGCAGCCTTTTCTCGGGCACGTTTCTCCGCGGCTTCGACACGAGCTCGCTTTTCCTCCTTGGTGATGCTATCGAGCGTCAGCTCAAGCCTCTGGAGCGGAGAACGGTCGTTGGCGAACTTTTTGCTGGATCCCCCTGCCGAAGACTTTCTCCCCTGCCCACTCCTGCCTGCCCCGCCCGTGGATCTCCTCCTCGAGGAACTTTGAGGGTCGCGGGGTTCGCGGGGCGGTCGTGTCTCGGCGGCGGCGTCTAGCGTGCGCTGCGAGCGATCGAGAGGGGGTAACTCATCCTGCTTCTGCTGCTTTGCTTCAGCCTCAGGCGCAGGATTCTTGTAGTACTCTTCGGGGTTCATCTCGTCGTCCGGGACGACCAGCGGACTGGACTGTCGCGAAACGCGAGGCGGGCCTGGTGATGGGTGTGTGTATGGCAGGCCACCATTTCCGTACGGATGTCTGAAGCTCACTGGCGGGGCGCGGGGTACATCCGGGGCAGCTGGAGGTGTTGGACCGGACTGGTACCCAAAATCGATGTCTTCCTCGGTCTCGTTGTTGCGCTCTCTGCGTCTCCGCTCGCGTCTCTCAGCCGGCTCGTCTGGATACTGGGATTCGCCGTAGGGGAAGGTCGGCGGACGTGGGGCCAGGCCTTGATCGGCGAAGCTGGAGGCGGTTGGCGAGGTGTAGGGGCTAAGAGTTGACTCGGTGACGGCCTCGGTATTGGTCGTCTGCATCGAGGTGCGGTTTGACTTTGGGGGGTGAGGAGGAAGAGGTTTGTCCGTCATGAGCGCTGCGGTTGGAGGGGCCTCCAGATCTGGGGAGTTACGATTGGGAAGACTAAAGTCTTCTGACTGGCGACGCTGGCGTCTGGCCGCCTTGGGACCCGACAGATCGCCCCAGTACGGTGCAGTAGGCATAGCGACGAGATTATTACCTCCCGTCGTCGCTGGGCGTTTAGGGCTGCGCTACCCAGTTGGGGCTGCAGACGGAAACAGACTTGGTCGCAAAGACAGGTGTGTGATGGTACCGTCGTCCGTGGAAGAGAGAGAGTGTGAGAGCAAACCTGCCGCTAGGAATACCCTCTAAGCTACTTTGGTATAAGAAATACAGAAAAAGACCTAGATCAGAATCTACAAAACGGTAGGGTGAAAATGGCCGGGCGTCAAAGACATATGCAGCTTGCCATAGCAGCCAATGCAATGCAGACACGCGCGCGCGCAACGGAAGTTGGTTGTATGCGAGGACAGGGAAGGAAGCAGTAAGTCGGTCACCGAGGTGAAGTTGCTGAGATTTACTTTTGGGCTGGGCCCAGGAAGAGGATGAGGGGGGAGGGGGGGGGGGGGGGGGGGGGGGGGGCGAGAAACGGTTGCAGCGAGGAGATGCAGACAAGAGACGAGTCAATAAGGGGAGTAAAAGGATGGAAAGTACCGGAGAGAAGTTGACCTTTCTTTTTTCTTTTCTTTCTTTTCTCTTCTGCTCCCTCTTGCGAATCAATCACCAAGGCGAAGGAAAGCCTAGAGGCAACGACCCAACGCGCTGCGAGCTTGGAAAATGGCGAGGTTGACGGGTTGTGTGCCACGAGCCGACGGCGTCATTCGCTCGCCCGGTTGGGTTTAGCACAACGGATGTTAGACCAGGATTGGGGGCGGCTTTGGGCGCAGAGAAGGACCTCCCACCCCGGCCTGTCGACTGGGATCTTGAGTAGTCCCCATCCAGTGGAGGACTCCAGTCATGTTGCTTCCTTCCGCTGCTAGACTAGGCGTGTCATCGACTGGGCTGGCAGGGTAAACGGGCAAGACACCTCGAGCTGCGGAGCAGGCTACTGTACCTGACCGGGTACAACCAGCCTCGACGGGGGGGGGTTGCGGTGTGTTTTATGTGTGCTGTTCAGGTCCGTAAGGTGGCCAAAGAGGAGAGTGCATATGCGTAGGAAAAAGTAGGATAAAAATAAATGAGGGAAAAAAAAACTAAAAAACTCCCGAAAGAGGCGGTCGGAACAGAGCCCACTCGATGGCTGTCGCTTTGCCATTGACCAGTGACCACGACTCAAAGATGCTGCAGCTTACCTCCTCATGCGCGCATTGCTACCGCCCCATCGTGCCATCTTCCACAGCGGAGGGGAGATAAGGAGGAGACCGACCTCTCTGTCTGTCTTCCCTCCATCCAGCAAGTCCATCCAGCAAGCCTCCTCTACGCCAACGGACCGGCCTTAATTGGCTCCTCTCAGAATGTGCAAACGACGTATTACCTGACCTTGCCTACGCCTCCCGTGTCATGAACGACAGGTGAGATTGGACAGACGCAGAGTGCAAGGTACTTTTTTCCAGACTTAGGTACCTGATCAAGTCAAGAAAAAAAAAAGGTGGCTGGCCTGGCGTCTCAATCAATGTCCCGCTTCTGGCATCGAGTACGCCAAGGATCAGCTCGAGGGTAAGACAAGGTACGGACGGGACAGATAGGTAGTGAGTGGCACATCCCGGTCGGGGTGAAATCTTGGTTTAAAAAAAGTCAATTCGATTCGATGTGGTAACACAATCTTACCCGTCCGAATATCGGGGTGGCTGGCCGGCTCCTAAACACAAAGACCTCGGGCCAGCTTGGGCCCAAAATGGACAAAAGAAAAAAAGGAAAAGGAAAAGAGAAACACCCAATTGACAACACGGTTGTCTAAGACGGAATACCTACAATCCAATAAATAGAAAACACTCGTTTGTACGGAGTACTGCCTCGGAAAGAGAGTTGACCAAACACTGACCAAAGGTCTCTGAGCTTTGGGTCTTCCACCGTCCCAAAGAGCCGTGCAGCAGCCGCTGCCCGCCGGGACCGCCCGCCGTCACCCCATCAATCAAGATGTTCCAGACCAGGCAGGGCTGACTCCCTTCTCCTGTCGCTGAGCATTGACCTGCGTGGACCAAACACACCATACATACCATCTGTACTTACAGTCATATGCAAGGAAGCACGTCGCAGACACACACACAGCCGGACGTTTGCAAATCATTGATTGAGCCCAAAACATCAACACGCCCGCCATCTAATCTTCCTAGGACAAAACAAACCCCACACAATGCCCGGATGCTCATGAACGAGAAAAACGAGGGCGGAAAAGAACCAAGGTAATTCTATGCAAAATGCTCCCGTGTCCACCCGCCTGTTGTACGCCTTATTTTTCGGTCAACCTGTCTGTCTCTCTGTGGCGGCTTCCCTCTCTTGAACGGTCCCGACTGTCATGATATTCGCCCGTACCATCCTCGTCATCCTCATCGTCCCCGGCAAAGGCATCGTAGAGCTCACGGCCCCGCGTGCGCTTCTCGCCGTTCAGGCCTTCGGCTTCGTCCTCGTTGAGCAACTCGAACTCGTAGTTGTCCCGAGGTGTGCTGTTGCGGCGCTTCCTAATGAAGAACCAGATCCCAAGAGCAGAGCAAAAGACGGCAATGAGACCAATAGCCCCGTACACCCACACTCCGGCCTTGCCAAACGATGGCAGCCAAGACACCCAGTTGGACGGGCTGGTGGTGGCCGCAGCGGTCGGTTGAGCACCTGTCGGCTTGTTCGTCTCCGCAGGCGTCGCCCCTTCGCTGGGCTTGAGCTTGGTGGGACGCTCAGGGTGGTCCGTAGGAATGACAACCGACGCCGTGTTTTCGGCAGGGTGCGTCATCGTCGTGACGGCAGCCGGCAGCGTGGTCGTGGCAACAAGCGCATGGTCGTTGTCGTCTTCTTCGGTCGGCATGGGAAGGAGCGTCGCCTTGCTCGCGTCGATCGACTCACCCCACAGCTTCAGGTGCCAGTCAACAAACGTGCCCTTGTGCTCGTTTTCCTTAGAGTCCTTGACAACCACAGTCCACTTGCCGAGGCCAGACTCTCCCCTAATGCAAGGTCAGTAACCGCGTTTCAGTCACGTGCGCTTCCCAAGATCGACTCACCAGTGGGCAACGCTCATGAAGGTCCAGTCAACGTAGCCAGTGTTGGCCGAATCCATCTTACGGGTGACGGACAGATGGCTGGTAACTCTTTCAGGGCTGATCAAATCAACGCTCAAGTCGCCTCTGCGCGTGTGGTTCACGTTCATAGTGACCGTTACATGTTCGACTCTCTCCAAATTGGCCTCCTTCAGCGCATCGGCGGTGACTTCGAAGCTGACCGCGATGCCATCCTTGCCCTGGGGGATGTCTTTGTTAACGTGGATCCAGGGCGAGTAGTACCACGCCTGCGGCTTGACGTTCTTCCACGTCTTGGCTGCCTCAACCATCTTGAAAGCGTCAATCTTGCCGTATCCATACGTGTGGCTGAACTTCTTTCCGATTTTGGTCGGCATCCACTCTCCATTGGCCTCATCCATGGGAACAGCAGTATCCATAGCGAGCCATTGCATGTCTCTCCATGTCAAGTCAGGCCGAGCTTCGAGAACCAAGGCGTAGACACCAGCGCCCAACGGAGCGGCGGCGGAAGTGCCTCCATGGCCGTTATAGCAGGCGTTCTGGCCGACGTCGGTGGTGTGCTGCGAAAATGTTAGCTCCTCGTCTCGCCAATACGCGATGCGTTTTCCTTACGATGGCGTCTCCGCTGCCACTACTGTAGGTGACAACTAGCTGAGCAGAGCACTTTTCTGAGTAATAAGGATGCTGGCCCTTCCTGTCGATGGCGCCGACGGTGATGCTGTAGATGGAGTTGGTGTAGCCGTCAAAATTGCAGTTGTCGTCGTTGGCGGCGCCGTTACCACTAGCGAAGACGTAGATGGATCCCTTACCGCCACGGCCCTTCTGAATACCCTTTAGCATAGCGCGCTTGATCAGGATACCTGGCGCGTCCATTGAGCGACCGTCATCAGGCGGGCCCCAAGAGCAAGAGTAGATATCGTTGTGCTGGTAGTCGTAGGTCATGGCGACAGCCTCGTCCGCGTCCGTGATCAGCTTGCTAAGGATACGGATGCCGGCAATTTTGGATTCATAGGCCACACCAACGCCGCACACGTCGTTCTTGGCGGCGGAAACTTCACCGGCACAGCGGGTGCCGTGCTTGTCGTCATCGAGAGTAGGCTTGGGCTCTTCCCGGTGGTCATTGAAGTCATAGGAGCCGGCGGCGTAGTAGTTGGGCTTCAAGTCGTCGCTGTACATGTCGAGACCGTCGTCGACAATGGCAACGGTTGCGTTCTTACCCGTGATGCCCTGCTTCCAAACACCGGCGACGTTGATGTCGTGGCCCGGCTGAATAGTATTAAGCAAATGCCATTGCTCGTTGAAGATGGGGTCGCCGATTCCGAGGGTTTTCATCAGGTCGTTCATCTCGGTAACCTTCATGGGATCAGGCTGCTCCTGGCGAGCAAAGTTGGAAGGACCATGTGTGCGCGGAGGGAGCCTCTTCTCCATGGGCTTTCGCAGCTGCTGCTTTTGCGCCAGACGAACGCTGTCGAGAACGTCAAAGCCGCCCATGGAGCGTTTCCTCAGCCTGCGCTCTTGCAGAGCAGGTTTGACGATGTCGTGCGCAGCCTTCCTGGCCGAGAAGATGTGGTGGCCATCCATATTACCGAGTGTACCCTCGTGCCTCAGACCCAGGCGCTCGGCGACCTGATCGGGGGATGAACGCGAATCCAGTTCGAGAACATAATAATCGTTTCTTTCGTAGTTCCGGTGCAAGGAAGAACCGCTGGCGAGGGCGGCAAGGCCGAGGAGAACCGCGGAGGGCTTCATGATGGGCTACCGTGGACCCCTCGAAGGGATGGGATGGGAGAGTGCACAGAAAATGAAGGAGGTGACTGCAGAAGACAGAGTTGAATGTCAGCCTTCGGCGCCCTGATTGAGATCAAACCAATGTAGGAGGAAAGAAGACGATAATGGCGGACAGGTAGAATAACACAAGACGTACCTCCCTCGTTCGCTCTCTGCTTGATTAGGGGAAACAAAGGTAGCCGGACTGGGCCCGTTCAGGGAGGCAAGACGAGACGTGGTCGAGTCGCAAGTGGCAAGGGGTTGCCCCGGGGTTGGCCAAAGCTTCACTATGGGTTTCTGAGACACCTCTCTCTTGTGTCCCCTTAGGAATAACGATTACTGTCTCCTCGGCGCGACGAGCTAGGAATAGCGCTAGTCACCCCAGCAAAACCGCGAATCAACTCTTGGCGATGCAGATTAGGCGGGGACTTGACAGTTGCTGTTTGTCGTCGTTGATCGGTTCTTGGTTAGAAGGCCAGAGTTCACGGGTAAGAAACAGCGGGGAAATGCCGTTTCATCGTCCTCAGGCACTCGATATCGATGGGACGGACGTCTGGGCCACAAGCGAAGCTGGCCCACTCGAGGAAAGGGATAATGCGACAAGTAGGTAATATAGGAAAGTGAGGATGAGGAAGTCAGAACAAGCAGACAATGCAAGTGGTAGACATGGGCGTCCCGCGTGAATAATGCCGATGCTGATGAAGTAAAGGGAACACATAGGTCATGCGCTGACTAGATGTTGTTTCGTGGCCTTCTCGAAAACGACAGGAACCAGAAATGCAGACAGGCATCCTATGCGGATACCTACCTGCTTTCCACGAGTAGACCAGAACTCGCCCCCGCCCCAGTACAACCTGGGGCACCTAGGTAGGTGTGCTTCAATAGTAGGGGTCCTGGTGCTCAAAGGGATACGTGTAGCAACCATGGGGGCCAATGGGGCGGCCCCTTAACGGTTGAAACCGCAGTGTGTGGGCGGGTTCCTTAGTGCTGATGCGCCCGAATCGTCCCGCCTTCCCTTTCAGTGCAGACGCCGAATCCTCAGCTGACAGCCCGTCTGTTCTGTTCCGTCAAGGGATAGCGATTTCCCCAAAGTCCCCCAAGCCGACAAAAATGCCTTGTTGAGTTGTGCCTTTTTTGCCCCCTTTCTCTCGCCTCGATGTGTCTCTGGTCTTGCAATGCGCTGCCGACGTCTCGTTCAAGAGTCTTCCTCTTCCTCGCTCACCCCAAGCAATGAGTACGTATCGGCTTGCGTAACTCTAGCTTTCCACATGCCAATCGCGAGCAATCTTATTCTGGTTCCAGTCATCTTTTGAACAACAACGTTTCCTTGCAGGATGGAGCAGTAAATTATCCGTAACATAACTCTCTAGACCCCCCACCTTCGTGTATATGCACAAGTCTCTGACATTTGTCATTTCTCTTGGGGCCTCTGACAAGAATGTGACACAAAGCGAAAGAGGAGGTCCTCTGTCTTTTTGCGTCAGGGAGGTCCAAGCGTCCAGCCGCGACCGGGCACTTCCGGCATGCTCTTTGCAGGCCTTGGCGCTTGACACAGTTGATCGTTTCGGAATCCGTTTGTTGTGGTGCGTACATACCTAGGGAGTCGTGGACCAAACCTAAGGCCGCAGCGTCCCAGCTAGGTTAGTCAGCATTGCTGTTGAAGTACGTAGATACAGTATTTAATACAACAATAATCCTTGGTTAATTAGGCGTATATTAATGATATCTGTCTATCCGTGCTATGTCCCCTCGTAATCTCTGCCTTGTTGGACTAGGTGGCTCTTTTTTAACCCGATCTGACTAGGCTGTTAGAGCGAAGAAATAGCAAACTCCTGCACTGTTCCACTAGTTACACAGGTTCTCAGATGTTTGATCGCAGTCGCCACTCCAATTGCATAACTAGGATTTTTAGTATGAAAGCAAACGCAATCAAGGCCAGCTTAACTTACATTCAGCCACCCGTTACCATGCCAGCTACCAGCAATGTCAACAATGCAGTAGCCTGGACCCATTCGTCCACCTCTTGCCCTACAGGTAGCTCGTGTATCACTGTGATCAATCACAGTTCTTCTCTGCGCATTTCTTTTCCAACAACTTCTCCAAGTTAGTATTAAACAAGTCAAAAGGGGAACAGATTACATACCTGCATTCATAGCAAGTTGCCTGGACCTGAGCAACAATAAGTGCAAGACTAAGGATAAAGGGAACCTTCATTATAAAGTATGTTGAGTAGATAGAGTTAGTTGTAAGATAGGGTAAGATAGATTAGAGTAGAGTGATTGTGTAGAGATAGACTCTGAAGAAATAGAATTAGGTTTGTGTTTGTAGAGGTAGACTCTAAAGCAATAGGATTAGGTTTGTGTTTAAGTACTTTGTTATCCTAAGAAAATGCAGAGATATTGTCTTATAAGTTATTCTAAACTAGGAAACGGCGGGCAAGCCCACCTGTTAAGAAAGGCCTCCTGTTAGGAAAGAGACATCATTTTACACAACAACAGGAACATTCTTAGACTAGCAGGCCATTAGTCAGTTAGGGCCACCAGTGGGGGGGACAAAGATTATAAGAGCGACTGGAGAGCGCGACCCACAAAACGGAATAAATGCAACCAATGGCTATCAATCTTTTTTTCTAGCCAATGTGAGAGCAGAAGCGAGGGACCGGGGGAGGCCAAGGGCAACAGAATCTCGGGCGGAATAGAATAACCTTTCCTAACGGAAGGCATCTCGGGCGGAATAGAATACCCTTTCCTAACGGAAGGCATTTCTTAAAAGCTACTTTTATTACTTACTGTAACGGGCTGGCCCCTATGGGGTGTATACAGGCAACTAACTGCATCAGCCGTCAGCGCGACACGCGCAACCATTAGGCTATTCGCCCAAAAGGTTCGAGAATGTCAGATCGGCAATCTGACCTCTGGTTGCAACTCATAAGGGTATCCTCGTGTAGTTCCACCCTGATCAGGGCCGCGATTCAATAACAAGGCCAATCACAGCCTAGCCTGTTACACTTACTTTAGTTGGTATAATTTGAAAGCTAACTTTAGTGTCTTTGTTATGCGGACTTAAGGGGATAAATAGTTGCGGAGATTTCCGGTATTTCGACGTATATGCAGACTGATAGGGTTACATCTGAGAAACCTTAAATAGCTCTAGGTATATTGTAGACGTGCTACACCCTAGTGTCAGATAGTCTTTACAGCCATAAATCCATTTTACCTCGGTCTTTTACATAAGAGACTTACGACAACAAAATTAATAAAACGTCCATATATACAGCTATCAGTACTCTAACTAGATAGTTAGCTATGATGTAAAGTTGGATATGTCCCGCAGTGCTGCTAAGGGAACAACCCAGTTTCCCACCGCCCCATATTTACCCTATTCTAACAGGGAAAAGCTTCATTTACTAATAATGAATGTCGGCTCCCAATAGCCTCACAGGTACCCGTGCGTGTAAAATTTCACAGGTACCGTGAAAACGAATATACAAGATACATGTCTCTGCCGCATCGCCTGACGGTGACATCGGAGAGGTGGCCAAAGCAGATGTTGCGTAGCTTCCATTTGACCAGCTCGTACCAGCGTGGCAGCAAACCAGTGTTTTAGACCCTTATTAAAATGACCCCATACAGGGAAGAAACAGCGCTCTACAAGATGGCCGTACAAGGCATCCGGTATAGGTGAACCATCATGGTGTATCCAACCACTAAGAGACAGATCCTTGACCTCGCCCAGTCGGGATTTGGCATAACACCATCGATAGAAGTCAGAGTAACAGTCCGTGGCCAAGCCGAGACACAACACCTGTCTCTCAGGCAAGATGCCTGCTGCAGCTGCGGCGAATCTCAAGCTGCCAGCTGACCAGAAGCTGGCCGAGAAGAGAATACTCTGTGCTATCCGCCTTATGCTCACTAAACACAGCATCCTCCCATGCGACGATCCCGGCCACAACAACCTCAGGACCTTTATCGATCCTCCTGGCACAACAACCACCGGAAAAAGCGGCGCCTAGATATCTCCCCCTCCAGAGCGGTAGGCAACATTCTGGACTTCAACAACCCTGCCAAATGTCACCTCCCAAACGTCTGGCAGTTCGCTGACCAGGCCGATCTCTTCCGCCTTTACGACGCCGTTTTCCATAGCAAAAAGCAGCCCAACTTCCTTAAGTCCTGCGTATCCAATCACGGGTCTGAGGCAGCAAACAATGAGCATAGTCATAAGAGACCTGGCCACTCAATGGGTAGGGTGCGAGGTACGAGTACCCCCGAACTTGGACTTCGGAAACCTCTGCCGTCGCCGGCATTATGTTGGAGGGCGTCCAGAGGCCTGCGTATTTCAGCTGCCTTTATCAACCTCCGTCAAGGCGATGTCTCTGGTTTGTCGACATGAATATCAAGGCGCTGTTCTTTAGTGCTCGCTAGACACACTCCAATCAACCACTGTCAGGAGACTAGTCCCAGTCTTACACAGTACCCAGAAGTCATAAGTTATGCCAGGCTACTAGTCACTTCTCCTAGTTACGCTAGGAACAGCATGGAACACATGTTGCGTGTGGATAACAGATATAATAGGCTCCTCCTTAAAACAGATAACAGGCTGTTTCCTCTGAACAGAGGCAAGTATAAATAGAGGGAAACCAGCTTAACACTAGGAATTAGGCATAACTAGGACCAGTAAGCAGAGAATCTTTGACACTTTAGACCAGTAGTACTGCAACTGTTGGCATATGGGTAATGCGGCCGGAGGCGGTGGGTCACGTGACACACCGCCTACCGGCAGAATCCCCACTCTTGCCCACACGCAAGGGTGCTGCCACACTTATGCTCCCACTTCACCTTGTTAAACTAGTCAACTATCAACAACCACGAATTTGACCACCTTTTCCCAACCTTCGTGATATCACGAGATACGGGATCCCATCAATTAACCAGTGAAAACCAACAGCAACCCTTAAATAGCCAGGACTAGTGTCCTCGCATTAGGAGATTCTAGAGACTAGTCTCAGGCGCACAGCCTAGAGACCAGTACCGCTGTACATAGGCCTACCCTATACCAGTCACCCAACTGTAACCTTAACCAGTTGCTAGTACCACAACCCTAGGTTGTAGTCTTTAGTGCAGGACTAGTAAGCATAATTCAATTATGGTTACGTTCCTAGTAGCCTGTCCCTGCTGATTTCAGGGTACTAGTCACCTATGGCTTCTGATGTGTAGATACCAGTAGCTTGGCATAGAAGTAAATACTAAAACTCTAGTGCATTGGAGGCTGCCAGGTGTTTCCAGCTGTGATCAGCTGTCTCAGTCTCCATAGCTGGCATTCTCTGTTTCTCTCCAAGACGGAGATAACCAAGTACGTCTTAGTCAGGAAGGGGCAATTAGCGCTCTAGAGGTCCACATCGCCCATAAGCAAGCAAACACTCAACCAATTCGTCACTGTCTTCCGCCCAGGTAAGGGGAACTAGAAATGAGGCAGCCAATGGAGACGAACAGGAAAGCCGTGTGCACCCATTGCCTGGAGACGGGAGGATGCACAGGGCAGTACAGCAAGGCATCCTTACTCCCGGCTTCTTTCACAGCAAGTTTACCCGCAAACTAAAACAATGCCAAGGGCTAGGACTCAGGGTGATCACCCAGGCTCACCCTCTCTCTGCTCACCTTTGGTCACCTTCGGCTCAGGTTAAAGCGGCCACAGATCAGTCCCCACGCTTAATGCGGATTCAGGACGAAGTTCTTGTCGCAGGTGACTATAGGTAGCCATGCAGGCCCCCCCTCCCCCCGTGCTATCGGGAAACGCTAGCCTCTGCCATGTAACAATGTCTATGCTTTTGCACTCGCGGGGCCGCCTCAAGTTGCTCTGTCCATGGCAGGTGAGTAATGGGAACACTGAGGTTGACACGAATCAATGAAGCCGCCAATGACATGCCAAAAACGTATTAGTTCGTTAATCACGTTCCTTAAACCTATCTTAAGCTCATCTCCAGTTCTACTTGACTGGCGTCCAATCCTCCCTCCACTTGCATGGTCCGCTCCTCCATACACTGTCAAGCTCGGTGCCATCCGAAAGTGATATTGTGCTAACAACCAGTCCCCCCTTTCATTGGGGATCAACTTCACTCAGTGTTTCATTGTCGAATAAATCACATAAAACCATGGCTTTCGCTTACCCTCTCCTAGTTCAGAACACGGCCCTCTAGTCCTCCAAAGGTCGACCGTGAGGCTCAACTCCAGTGCTGCGCGTTCTCGACACGCCCGCCTTCTCCATCGCATTGACGTACCCCTCCCAGATCTCAATGACCTCGTCGTAGAACTCAATATGAGAGTCGGCAAGACCGCCGAGCTGCTTCTTGAACTCGACCCGCTTGATCCGCTCAAAGTCGGCCACCTCTTTAACTACCTCGTCGTCAAACATCTCGCTTGTCTTCTTGGCCCGTTCCGCTTCCGTGGTAAGCTTGTCAATATTCATCTCCAGTTTTCTTTGGCGATCGCGGCGAGCCTGCTCGTGATCGACTCCGCGCACATCCTCGAGTTTGCGCATCAGTCTGCCACTGGCACCCGACAAGCCACCCGAACCTTGGCCGGACTGAAGTAGATCTCTGTCGACGGTGTTCTTGTTGAGGTACTCTGTGAGCTGCTCATAGTCCACCTGCTTCTGCTCGCGGGCCTTCAGGAGGCTCTTCAAAGCTGTGCTGTAGGCCTGCATGTCCCGGAGACTGCCCAGATAGTCCCCATCGGTGACGTCCTTGAGCTTGCGCAGGCCCAGGGCAGTATCCTCGATCGAGTTCGCGAAATGCCTGACTTCGTTCTCGACGCCAGGCTCAAGCGTGATGAGCTTCTGGAACTGCTCCGCCAGGTCCTTAAAGTCCAGTTCGAGGTCATTCTCCCGCCGAGCCACCCGTGCTACCACCTTCTCGATGTGGGCCAAGTCCTCGTCAAGCCTGTCGCTTCGTTCTCTAACCTCGAGGAACCGCTTGTCGTGCCTGTGTGCCTTGGTGAAGGCGTTGAGGAAGCTGTCGGTGAGGTTGTCGAACACACCGCTGCTTCCGGCATCGCTGCTTGTAGATCCTCTGGTACTGCGACTGCGCATGGTGGCGTTCCAGTCCGGGCTCTCGAGGAAGATGTGGAGGATATCGGCTCGCCGAAGGACGGGATGAAGGGAAAGACGGGTGAGGAAGCGCTGTAGCGAATGCGCTCGACGGTTGGTGAAATCCGGCCCGAAGCGATTGCCACTGACATACTCCATACGCTGCTTGTCGGGAAGGGGGGGGACTGCGGCGGTCGGGTAATCTCTGCTCAGCGTCTTATACAAGAAAACAAAGTCGGTGAATCGCCGGCGAACTGTCGTTTGCGATCTTTGGAAGGAAGGGAATGTGGTCTGAAGAAGTCGTGTCAGCGCGCAGATCTCCAAACAGAGCAGGTTTGTAGCTGGAATCCACAGGGAATCCCGAGCCTCCTCACATTAGTGGTGATCAAATAAGAGACAAAGGTGTCCTTGGAGCCTTCGTTCTCCTTGAGAGGCTCAGAGACGACACAATCCAATACCTCCCGGCCATTGGTGCCGGGTGCATCGCTTTCGTAGGCATTGTGTCCGTTCCTTTCGGTGTCGTCATATTCAGTCGCAGTTACTGAGCTAGAGCTCTCGGCGGCGGTGTGCTCATCCGTGTTCCAGGACACATTGGAGAAGTCATCTTGGTGCGGGTCGATAACCGCCATGGCGTCCAGCTGGGTGGACGTGGGGTTGCGTCGTAGTTGTGATCGGAGGTGTCGCTGGCTGTGTCGGGGAAAGTGAGATTGTGGATCGCGCGGTGGACCTCGGCAGAACGGCAATAAATTAATTCAAAAATCGGGTTTACTTGCTGACAAAGATGCAAGTCTTGAAGCCTTGAGATCGTCTTGTCGCGACGGATGGGAGATGGGCGGAAAGAGCGACTTGTTTGCCGGACAATGGGCTGGAAGTGTCGGCGGCAGTGGTGGGGGAATGGGCAGGAGCTGCTGTCGCTGAACCATGAAAGGTGACGCCGCGAGCTTAGTGTGATGCAGTTGGGCAGCGCGATAGCGGGGAGATGGCTGGTACCCACACCTGTGCGTAATTAAAGCAGGCGAGGAGGTAACTTGCTAGCAGCAGGGCAACGCCGTCAGACCTCCAGTTCCGGAGGGCTATGACGAAGCCTGGATGCAAACTAGGTACCAAACAGGTAGGGAGAAACACGCGGCAGAAACAGGCCAGGGGCTGCCTCGGGTCGTTTCAAGGGCACCAGAAGCTCTGACCAAGCCCTCCGAATGCAGAGAGCAGCGTGCTGAAATAGATGGATTTATCCAACAATTCATGTTCCACATGTTGTTGGCATTTGTGCACAATGGCTGCCATTATACAGTAGTGGAATCTATTTGCTTCCCAAGATGGATAATTCTAGTAACCTGTGAGTGATGTTCCCTTTGGGTGTCATGAACCCTCTTCTTTTAGTACACGCTACCCAGCCGTATGCCATACACGTCTAACAAAGAAAAGTAAGTGCTTGTCTACAGCGCCGAGCAAATTATTTCTCGCTCTTCTCCGCCTTGGACTGTCCGTCCCTCGCGATCAGCATCTCCTTCTCGGCCTCCTTAGCTTCCTGGGCCTGGCTCGAGCCAGCGGCCTGAGCCTCCGCAGCCTGGTGGGTCTCCTCCTTCTCATCAATGTTGTCGATATCACGAGGGGTGGCGAATCCAGTGCTGGCGTTCTCCTCGTTCTGGCTATTCTCCTCGTCAATGAGCTCCTGTTGCTCCTTGAGAACTTCAAGACGCTGCTTGTTGGTAGCGGCGCCCTCGGCGCTGTGCACCTCAAGGGACATCTCGTGGAAGAGCTCATCGGGGATAGATGAGAGAACACCAACGAGAGCCTCGACCTGGCTGTGCGCGGGGACCTGGCCGTACATGTAGGCATTGCTCAAGACCAAAAGGGTAGAAGGGACGCCGTCCTTCAACCTCAGGTCAAGCCACTGCTGGAGATACTCGCGCATTCTCGCCGGGGACACACTGTGGGTACGGATGCCACGGCTGGCACACGCCATCTGGAGTTCCGCAACAGTGAGGCTGTCAACGCCCTCATAAGCGATCTGTCTGTCGTCTCTCTTGATCTGGCGCATGCGGTGACGAATCTGGTATCGCAGCATGTTGTCGGTGCCAAAGGTGTTCAGGTTCATATACTTGCACATCGAGACCAGCTGAGGTCTTGAGAGGTTGTCCAGAGTCAAGTCATCCTTGAAGATCTTGCAGACCTTGATGACGTCCTCGTGCGTCGGCGACTCGCCGGACGATCTGAGTTTCCGGAAGAACGTGGTAAATGCCTCACTCTGGGTGGTCGCAGGAGTCAACGGCAAACCAGTCTCTTTAAGACTAGACCGCAGGAACTGACTGACTTCCTTGCGCGTCGTTCTGAGAATGTTCGCCTTGGCATCCTTGGATTTTTGGCCCTCATATGTGCTAGGCAGCATGTTGGGGAACAGTCGCAGGGCGACAGGGAGCAGCAGCTCGGCGAAAGGGACGATGACGAAGACGGAAAACGGCACCAGGCGACCAAGATCCTGGACGGTGCGTTGCAATTGGCGGTTTTCTCTCCGGCTGAGTTCGTATCCAGCGGCCATCTTGAGTGCAAGCTTGGTGCTGATCTTGACTTCGGTAGCCAGCAGCTTCGTTCCATCCCAGTAGTGATGGGCCTCCTTCTTGACCTTCTGCCAAAGGGTCAATTTATCTTTCTCGTTCTTCTCTGCTTCGGCAGAGGTTCCCTTTGCAGCAGCGAGTTCCGACAATGAAGCGTTGGACTCGGCCTTGTCGGCTGCGGACGCGTCCTTGGATGATGACTTCTCGTTTTGTGCCGCATCGTTGGAACCGTTTGTTGCCTTGGAGTCGCTTTTGACCGCCGAGGTGCTTTCCTTGGGCAGGGGCTTCTTAGCCTCTGCGACGTTGAAGCCCGGCGGCGGGCCAGACGGCTGGCCGTGGTTGTGATGGTCGGTACCCAGATGGCGTACAGGCACAAGGAGCGCGAGGGCGGTTACACGGCGAGGAAGATGTCTTGCATTCCGGCCGAGCACAGCTGACGAAACGCCGAGGCTAGAGAGCGCACGCGCTGCAAGAGGTCAGAAAAGAGATCCAAAGTAGCACCAGCGCAGAGCAGCACGGAGAGCGGAGGGAGGGAGAGCGGGGCAGGAAGCAGCAGACGCAGGAGATGGGCTTACCGTTGCCTAGAAACGGGTTGGCAATCGCCGCCCGACGAGCGACACTGGCGGAAGCGCTCATTCTGCAGCGGTTGGGATGGCAGGCAGAGAGGGTGGATGAATGGGTTGTTGGAAAGATCGAACGAACTACCGGGGAGCAGTGAACATGGGCGATTATTTCGTTGTGAGTGTCCAGTATACTACAAGTAAAGACAAATGATGAAGGAGAGGAAGATGCACTGTAATGCGAAACGGCTCAAGGATTCCGGAATGGAGGGCAACTGATCGCATCAAATGGAATGCTATTACGACCTGTCCTGGCTTTCCGAAACCACCGGGGCGGCCCAGGGACCTGCGGAAATGGCACGTGCAAGATCACGGGGTTTTTCTTGCCTCTTCGCTTTCAGAGAGAGGGGCCAGAAACGGCATCAGCGTCAGCAATCGTTTGTACCCAGGTACGTATCCAGCCTGCGCCCGGACCACTTTGGCAGTTTAGGTCCTCCGCTTTCCGCCCTTGCTGCATCCGTTCATTCGTCCGTTTATCACCCATCGCCACATGGATAGCGAAGTAGACGGCCATCTCCTGTAGATCGGTGGGTCGTCCTGGCCTTAGCTACTGGCAGCTCGATCTTCTGGAGCGTCTGGACTGTGGGCTACTTGCCAGGCGCTGCCAGCTCGGAGTGACCAATATCAGGCAATTTGGCACAGGAGCGGTCTCCCACACCACAGCAGGCAACAGAGGTTCTTTATGGCCGTAATTCATCCACGGTATCCGTGTCATTGACAGTGCGCTAGAATGAGAGAACAGGCGTTTTGATTCGGACCGGTCATCATGACTTGTTTTCCTTGTCGCCGGTGTTCAAGACACAGACCAGATTTACTACCGGTAGTATGCTACGAAATGATGCGGGATTGGAATGGGCTCTCTCTTGATTCTCCCCGCCAAGCCACATCAACCATCCATTGTTTTCTGATTTAGGGGCTAGGAGTAAGAAACGCCGGTGAAATTATTATGTCGCAAAGTGATGAGATGCGAGTTCGGAATGTGCTTTTGTGGATTCAGTAGTGGGCGGCGGCGGCGTCTCTAGGTACTGGCAAAGGACTTGCTTGGGGACCGCCTCAACAATTGTGCTCCCTGAATTTTTGATTTTTTTGTGAACTCCGCTCGACAAGTTTTGGTGGGATACTTCACAAGCTCGTCATTCGATGAGGGGTTGGAGGTCTCGGCCGCTCGGCCGCTGGGTCTCCTGCCAGCTGGCAGCGGACGAGCTTGCTTGGAATTAACTGTAACGATATGCTCCGAGTACGTACCCCATCCTATCATCCTCCGTGCCCGCTGTTCGCATCCTCAGAGGCGATACATAACGCACTGTGCCTTCCCCGGACTTTACAACAACCTAAGACCGGTCGACCATTAAGGGCCCAGGGAGGGGAAAGGGTCTGACGGACGTACTTCACAAGGGATAAGGAGGATCCCGAGCCACACCAAGGCCCGCATAAGCACAGAACACTCACTGAAGCCACCCGTCAACGGCTCGCTGGTGGAGGATGACACCAGCAAAGAGATTTGGCCGTCAGCCTATCTAGGTGCCTACGCAATCTCTAGGTACCTTGGGTACCTACCTACCTATAGGTAGGTAAGTTTCTACCTAACACTACGGACCTCACACCACGCACACGCGCGCAAAGTCCACTCTCGGACCGTCCACACCGAGTCGTGCGCCGCCGCCGCCTCCTCATCCCCTCCCCCTCCTCCTCAACGCCCACCTGCCCGCCGTCTATCGACCGATTTCCAATCATCCCTAGTCCGAGGTGCGCGCCAGCACCCCGGTCACTGCACCTGTGCATCCCACCGCCGCGGTTCTGTGTTCTCCACCCTCCCTTCTCGGCATTCCTTGCACGACCTCGATTTCTGGTGCTGTCTTCTTCTCTTTTCCTTCTCTGTTTCTTCTACCTCAGATTGTCGCCATATACCAACCTTCGTCCTTCCCGTAGAGGCCATGGGTATCTCCTAAATTACCCCCGACCACGATCCCGCTTGGGTTACGCGATTGCGACTCGTTCCTCTTCCCTGCACGTCTTGGGACAAGCAAGCCAGTTCACCAGCCAATTTCGAAGCTACCTACTTTCGTCTCTCTTCACCCCATCCAGTCCCCCCCTCTCTGTCACTCTGAAGTCAATCGTCACCTGCGCCAACCGCCCAGTGACTCGCGTATACTATGAGACTCCGCAAAGCCGCTCGCGTCATTCTCGTCGGTGCCCCGGGTGTTGGGAAAGGAACGCAGTCTGAACGGCTTCTCCAACGGTTTCCGCAGATCCAGTCTATCAGCACTGGAGATCTGCTTCGCAACAATGTCAAGCATCGGACCCCTCTCGGTGAGTGCCACAAGCCTCCGCTACCCCGGCCTCCAAGCATTAGCTAACCCATCATCATCATAGGTATCAAGGTCGAGAACACTATGAAATCCGGCGGATTGGTTGCCGATGATCTGATTATGCGCTTGATCTCCAACGAAATGTACAAGAACGGATGGCTGCTTAACAGCCGCAGAAGGCCCCAGGTCATGACGCTCTCCTCCTCGTCGGCCGCGGTGGACTCGTTCTACGAAGAGCATATGGATGACTGGGTGACGGCCTCGGGCGTGCTCGATAGCCACTCTGCCCCCGAAGCCTCCGAGGACCCTGCGGCATCTTTCATCCTTGACGGTTTCCCGAGGACGGCAGCCCAGGCTGCGGTGTGCGACAAGCTCATCCCCATAAATCTGGTCGTCTCTCTGAAGACCCCGTTCAGCGTGGTGATGGAGCGCATTTCCGGCCGCTGGGTCCATGAACCCTCGGGCCGTGTGTACAACACCACTTTCAACGCCCCAATGGTACCCGGCAAGGACGATGTTACCGGAGAGCCTCTCACGCAGCGCCCGGACGACACCGAGGAGGTTTACAGAGAGCGCTTCCGCAAGTTTCAGGAGACCAGCGAGCCCCTTCTCGAGCATTATGACAAGAAGGGCGTGCTCTGGGAGGTCGAGGGTATGAGCAGCGACGAGATCAGTCCCTTGCTTTTCGACGAATTTGAGCGACGCTTTGTTCATTGATTTGGCTTCTTCAACTTTATTATATATACAGGAGTTACACGTGGCCAAGATACCTCGGGCTGGCCAGAAAGACCCATGGCTGAAAACGGGCGCAGGTCGGACGGATGGGTGAAAATACCCAGGGCGGGGGCGGTTGTAGCGCAAACATTCTTTGTCGCTTCGAATATTGGCCGTCTCTATCATACGTACTTTTATCAATGTACCAAACATTTCATTTCCCATTCTTGGCGCGCTGCACGCTGTGGTATGTGCTCTCAGCGCGATCTCGCACAGATAAAGGTGCGCCCTCTGGCCTCGGGTAGCGGTTCTGGCGCGCCAGTAACGAATGCGCGGGGTAATGACCACCGGATGGCAAGGGTGCCTTGCTGTCATCTTAACAAGTCAAAACGACTACGACCCAGTCTAGCAAGTCTCTGTGCATCCAAAACTCGGGCCACTTTCTCGGGCTTCTTTCACTCTGATCGTCTGGGCTCCCAAGAGCCAACATAGGTATCCCTTCCAAGCGGAGGACCGGGCGAGCCGCGAGCGGGCGATCCACAGCTTCGGCAGCCCAAGGTGCGTCCCGCCCCGTGACGTTGGTCCGGCCGGACTTGATGCATGTCTCACAACCTACGCGGGAGGGGAAGCCACGAGGCACCCGAAGGGTCTGTCGGCTTACATGTGATGTTTGGACGGTGCTGAAGAAGCGTGCTGGTTTCCCCCTCAAGGCTGACTTGGCTTGTTGCAGTTGGTGTGCCGGTGCCCTCCGTTTCTTGGTGATCCACGGCTACCGGTGCTCTTCTTCTATGGATAGTGGTTCTTGGCGTGGTTAGCATGGATTGTATCTAAATGCAGTTGATAGAAGGACTCATAATGATCAAAAGGCTTTTGTTTATGACGTTCATTATTTAATTTAGTAACAAATGTATTTGCTATACGTTCACAATTCCATCGACGGTTATGCACATCTATACGTCGATCACCACCTCCATTGCATTTCCCAGCATTTCCACGATGCCTCGGCCCGGGCAAGAAGTCATGCCGAAGTACGCAGCAGTACCAATGTCAACGGGTCTGGCGACTCATATCCAGCGGCTCTCCGGCCGCCACTCGACGGAGACGTTACGGGCAAGCTTTCCTCCAAACTCGGTCTAACTATACAGAACGGATTTGTCGAACCCGGCGAGCGTCAGGGCTACAGCAGCGAGTGGAGGATAACAATGAATCACGACAACTTTTGACTCGGCAGTGTACCTCGGGTACGCTATATCGTAAAGGTCCATGGCATACGAAGCGGGAGAGAGGGCTGTGTAGGCATCAAGACGGTATGGACCCGGCCTCGAAGGCCAGCTACTGCTCGGGATGAAGAGTGGCTTTCTGCCATAGCCTAGACTACAAACTGCGGATGTCCTCTTGCTTATTTAGAGCATAAATTTAGGCAAAGGGGGCTGCATATGTAGAGGACGGCGAGCTCTGGAACGCAGTACATATTGCCAAAGCAAGTATAAGCCCGCTAGAATAGCGATTTAAACCGTTGAACACTGCTTCAGCGAGTATGTGAACGTGCTTTCGATTTGGTTCATTATCGGGGCTTCTTATATCCGATTCGCTTCATTCACAGTTCTTATCAAAGGCTGAAGGAGTTGATGATAGACTAGGAGAAAAGTAGTCCAAAATCTCATCTTGGTTACTGGTCACCAGTTCGAGAACGAAACACTAACGAAGCTGATCCACGGCTCAATCGGTCATTGATAAACACGAATGGCTGCTGATGTATTCGACCGTCATGAAAGTGGCCGCGCGTCACGGTAGGGTCAGTGAAAGCTTTGAACTGTCACCCGAAAAGCCAAACACCAGGAAGATAGAGTATTAAGCGGGTCTTTCCCGTCCCGACCGGCAAGCGCTGCGAGCCAAAACGGCTCGGATCAAGCTCATGAAAGACAGTCACGATGGCGCCAGTTCTTCCGGGTTATGCTCTTCGGTCTTGCCACCGCATAGCTCCGATCCGGAATTCATTTAGCGAAGTGTCGCAAAGAAAGAGGTCAAGGATGACACTCCAGAACCCACTCGGACACCCGAAGAAGAAAAAGCCCTTGACAGTGGTCTATCGATGGGATAAGTCCGCCCTCCCCGCGTGGAGAGACGTCGGCCCTATCACGTTGTCGAAATCCACAATGCCTCCGAGATGACAGACCATACTTTCCCCCCCAGTCATGTACGCCGCGGGTCGGTCGGGGACTCCGGATTTTCACCGACAAATTTCGCCGGACCTCGTTATCCTCGATCTGCCAACTTCCTTCGCCGCCAATCAAGCATATTTATCGACTAGTATTCCACGTAAGAAACTGAACGAACAAATTCTGCCTGACGTCCGCCTTCCCTGTCAGTTCCCGCGTCTTCCCGAACATCAAGGGCGAACCGACTCCCGTCACTTTGAAACCTATGATACGGCCACGACCAGCCCCCCCAAAGAAATGCCAGCAGCTCAGCGGATCGCAGTCGTGGAGACCTCCACATTTTCCCCGAGTGGGAGCCCGGATGAACTCCCCTTTTCACGCAAGGCGGGAGGATGATCGATTGCACTGGGGGGGAGTTGTGGCTACAATACTAGTGGATTGCAGCCGCCCCCCCCTGCATGGCATGATCATCGGTTGCGAATGCCGACTGAGGATCCAAAGGCCAAGATTCGCCAAAACTGACCCCAGGACCGCACTATTAAATCTTGATTCCTGTCAATCGCCCGAGAAGCAGCCGGGACGCTGCACATTGTGCGAGTCTGATTTTGGACATAGGCGCGCGCACACACTGTTTCGATTTTCGTGGGGGGTCAAGTGTGCATGTTTTCGTCATGGCAGATTCACGCTGCCTTTTTCCCATCCATGGCACCCATGTCATTTGGTTCCACTGTATTATATCGGCTACAGCCACATCTCTAAAAATCGCTTTTTGCTGAGTGAGAAGCAAGTAAGAGGAGGAAACAGAGGAGACTGCACCCGCTGCTCATCTGCCCCTGTCCGGGGAACGACCGAGGCCTATATCCTAGGTGCCCAGCTTTTGACCCTTCCTTCGTCCCCCGCCGCCCCAGACCGAGGAAGCACTTGCCCGCTCATTGCAATCGCCTGGGATACGTAAAAGGAACGAGTTCCTAGTGGGGCGTTTAAGAGAGAGGCGAGAGAGTCGAGAAGCGGTGGGTGTAATTGTAATAGGTACTTGAGCAGACTGACAACCGCGCACCATCTCCACGTCGCATTTCCTTTCCTGGATTCATTGCACCTCCAGGGATTTGGCTGCTACCTCTAAGCGACTGCCGGTGTCTCTTACTTCCCCCGCCTTCTCTTGTTCTGCCGTCAACCTATCTAGCACTTTTCCCCATTTCCCGCCTGTTTTCCCTATCGCAGGCTTATCCTCTCTTCCCATACGACTGTACCGTCGATCGAACCGAGCGGCCCTGACTCACCTGCAATTGCACCTCTGTTTCCATCCACCCTCAGCAAGAGAGACAGCGAGGCAACACAAGCTTCTGCAGCCGCGGCCCGTGGTCTTGTCGAATCTCATCCGCGGGTCCCTGCATGCATCAGTGAGTTGCTGGGCATCCTTGGGGAAACAACACTATACGGAGAGAGCTAGAGGCAAGAAAGCGAGGGAAGGAGACGCAGCGACCAAAACCAACATTGGTTTTGAGGCGAACTGGGACTCTCCCCTCCCCCTAGGTCTTTCACACCCCGCCGCGGGCGTGGCTTGCGATGCCAGCATGGAAGAAGAGAAGCACAAGTTCATGATTCCGGCCCATGAGCGGCGGCCTCAGCCCGGAACCGTCACCAACGACCCGACGTCGCTGCCGAGCCATGACGTCCAATCGCCTTCAGACTCACCTGAGATTCGGCAGATCGAGTCATTTTCACAGCACTCGTATCCCCAGAACGCCCACCTCCCAGGGCTCCCAGCTGCGTCACCACCGTACCCGGAATCGAGGATCAGCTCCGAGGCGCCTGTCGCTCCGACCGCCGAGCGACGCAACCCGGCGCCGCCAGTGGCGCCATTGGATCCCGAACTGCATCAGCAAGGAATGTTAGCGGGATGGAGGCAGAGGTTCGAGAGGGGCAGAGCGGACGACGGGAAGCCGAGAAGAACCATCTTGGGCCTGACCGTGTTTCGGTTCTGGGCCGCAATGGCACTGGGTGTCATCATCGTCGGCGTCGCCATTGCCGTCGGTCTGGCGCTGGGTTTGGCCAACCGGTACGTCTGACGAACGAGGCTTTCTCTTGTAACCCTCTTGTTTCTCTCCTCGACCGTCCTTCCACCCGTTCCTCTTCAGCCTCGGGCTGACGGATTGCCCCACGCCTTCACCAGACGCTTCGGCGACAACTCGAACGGGCCCCAACCTGTCACCCAGATCCTTGGCGTCCCCTCGCCGGCCCCGATCAACCCGTACTGCCCCCAGCCGACGCCGGGCGTAAACACGAGCGTGACGCCCTATGACGCTTCGGGCTCGCCCATCCGCTTCAACAATGACCAGGTCATGTCCTTCGACATCCTGTGCAACACCTTCTACCCGCAGCGCCAGGGCATCAACCCGCAGCTGCGCGACATCCTCGTCATGACCGTCCCGGACATGCTTACCTGCATGACGCTATGCGCGCAGTACAACCAGGGGTATAGCGATGCCGTCGGCGATGACGTCTTCCTTGACGGCGGCGGCATCTGCGTCGGCGTCGCGCTCGTCAAGGGCACCGCGCAGTTCTGCCACCTCAAGAACGCGACGGGGATCAACGCGACGGCGGCGGCCGGCGGCTTCGACGTCGACAGCGCGGTGCTCACCGGCGATTGGACGCGCATGACGACCGTCGAGCAGATTCTAGCGTTTGGGGGGAACATCGAGGTCGCCCCCAACGTGACTGTCACAGCTGGGTGATAAAAAAAGAAAAAGAAAAAAAAAACATGGACTTGTGGTAGGGAAACCCCTGAGGCGGAAAGTCTTTTCTTGGAGCGTATCGGGGCGATTCCTTCTTTGGCGAGAAATCTCTGTTTCTAGGGCAGGCCAAAGGGAGGGCTCCTGATAGGCTTTAGGACCACGGGCATTATTTTGGATACAGGAAACTTTGGTGCTAAACAGCGCATCGACAACAGTAGCAGCGGCGGCGACGGCAGAAGCATAAACGAAGCGTTGCAGCGGACAGTGTTTTTATTTTTTTATTCTTACGAGGTGTGTGTTTGGAGGCCATCCTCCATTATAATACGACGGGAGGACTTACGGACGCGGTCTCAGGCCTGCGTCCAGATATGACTACGAGCTACGGCGGGAGGATCGAGGCATATCACCTCCAACCTCGCTGGGCTGCCAGCGGCTCAGGGAAGGCGAAGGGGGGGGGGGGGTGGGCAAACGGGATATGCCCTTTACAAAGGGCAATTTCGGATTGGTTAGTTTGAGGTTTCAAGCTTCCCCAGTCTTGGATCAACCAACCGGCCTCGCGTGACCTGCTACCATCAAGTGCGCAGCAAAAGACGGGGTAAGAGTACATACTTGGCGAGAAGTCAAGAAGACAATAATCCACAGCATCTTATATATAACACATATATATTTACACATACCCTGAAAACACATTTCTTCTGTATTGGATTTCAAAAGAAAACGTACAAAGACCCCTCGAGCTTTTGTGAGACCCATGCCTAGGTTCCATTGGATGGTTAATTCAACATCAACACACTGTTTTTTTTGCTGGGCATTTAAGCCCAACGGGAAAACCCATAGCACGAATGCGTGCATTCGTGCGTTCTCTCAGTCCATTCATAGCTAAGCCGTTCGTCGCTACCCGAGCACGTCCGTCCCGGCGTCTATCTCAGAGCCACTATTCAACCGACTTCAGCAGCGCAACATGCCTGCTCATGGAGGAGCCGTCTCCTGATCCAAAGTCTAGGTGCGCCACTCCGAACCGTTATTAATTCCGTTGGGCGCGCCGCTGCTCCCGGCCGCGTGGCGCGAGTCATCGTCGTCCTCGTCGTCCAGTACACGGGCAAGCTCATCGGGGTCCTGCATCTTGGCGTCGGGGTCAACAACGCCGTCGAGCTCCTCAGCCCGGCGCTGGTTGTCCCTTTCGGTGTCCAGGACGCCCTCATCGGCACTGACGGAGATGCCGCGGGCACCCCACTTTGGCCGGCCACCCCGGCGAGCATGGCCCTCGTTGTCGCCAAGCGCCGGTGCACTCTCCTCGTCGTCAGACTGCACATCGACACGCTTGCCGAAGATCCTGTTGAGCAACCAGCCGCGGCGCATGTCGTCGGCGTCAACGACGCCGCCGTTGCGGAGCTTGACGCGCTGGCGGGTGTAGTATACCCAGGCAAAGTCGACGTAGAGGGCCGTCTGGATGATACCGAAGATGACGGAGACGGTGTTCGGGGCCTTGTCGTTGATGTCGAGCTCGCGGGAGACCCAGCCGATGAGGTAGAAGGCACGGTAGGAGCCAAGGGTTAGGAGGTAGAAGGAGTCGATGACGGTCGGGACGGTCGTCTGCCGGAGCAGGAGGAGCTGGGGCAAGACGCAGACGGACTCGAGTATCTGGGAGAAGTCCCAAAGCCACTGACGGATGAAGGTTAGCAAAAGCCTGGCTCTAGATCACTGCGCAACCTAATGACTTACGACTTGGAAGCTCCACCAGTTCTCGAAGATGAGCATGACGAAGGGAGACAAGAGCAGCGAGCCGGCAAAGACACCGGCTCCGACCTTCCAGGAAATCTCACGCTCTCTGGTGCGAGGGAATATCCACTGCATCGCTGCGATAATGTAGAACGATGACGAGATGTAGAAGAGCTTGAAGAGGAAGTTCCATAGTGGTTGGGCGGTGAATATATCGAGGTAGCGTGTGCAGAAGACAATGGCGTACAGGCCCTGGGTAATGAGAGAGACGCCTGCGCGCGCGCACACACACACACTCGGTCAGTATCGATTCGATTCACTCGTACGGTTTCGTCAACGTACCCTCAGCACTTCTGTTGCGGTGTATCGCGTACATCAGGATGCATTTTGACAGGAGGTGGGAGATGTCTCCCATGTATCGGAACACCTAGACGAGCGAGTCAGCTAGCGGCTTCGGAGGACGACTGTCGGCCTCGAGGCACTTACGTTCCACGCAGTCATGGTGCTGGATTGGAAGTCGAGCGTCCAGTATATTCCGGTCTATCGGAAAGTTTGTAATGAGGAGGGGGGAGGACTCGGAAGGTGCGGTTGCGACACGCAAACAAACAGCAACGGACGGGGGTGACGGCCGCTCCGTTTCACATCAAACGAGGCGGCGAGCTGGCCCACGGAAGGGGAGTTATGTTCGGATGATGGCTCTGGGTGGTGTCGGCTTCCTTCAATGATGCTTGGAAAGGAGCAGGATGGCTGCACGACGTAAGAAACAGTCGAGACTGAGGATGTTCAAGGTGGAATGCGGAGGTGAAGCTTGTCAGTTCAGGTTCCCGATCCAGCCATATGCCGCGCAGGTTGCCACACTCCTTCAGCTGGAGCTGCCCAGCTGGCCTTATCAGCTTGAGCCTGAGACTTATCTGTGCTGAAGGAAGGTGACGACAGCCCGGACCCCCAGTCATGTAGCGCCACGACTAAGGCCATTGATTGGTTCAGGGGATGGCTGGGTCGCTTATGTAACCCATCATTTGAGGGGGTAGCGCCATTGAGGACGTGGATTTCCCCGGTCGTTGCCTGTCAACCTGCAGCACGCATTGCGAAGCCTATGCCGAATCGAGAAATGCAGTGTCAGGCGGGGCAGGGGACGATAGTTCCTCGAGCAGCTTCGAAACAGGTACGGATAGGTTGCTGCGACTAGAAGGTCGCCTTTTTGATCAGATCAATGGCCCTTCTGAGGACCTCGCGGTCAGACTCGAATGTCAGCTTCTCAACGGCTTCATCGCAGCTAAAGAACCTGGCCTCGAACTGTGTCCCCCCTCCCTTCGTGCCCTCCCTTGCCACGTTGTCGCTTTTGACGGCGGCGACGTTCCACCAGATGAGTTTCACCCCGGCTCCTCCGTCCAGGCTCCTCGTCGTCAGCATGAACGGTTCCGTGATCGCTCGACGCGCGGTGGCCGCGTCCGTTGCGTCGGTATCGTCATCTGGCCCCGGCGCCCGCGTGGCCATGTCGACAGGCAGAAGCCTGCAGCGGAAGCCCGTCTCTTCGAGGACATCCCGCAGCGCCGCCTTGTGTCTCGACTCGTCGCAGTTGCGCCTGCCCTTGGCGAGGAGCCATTCGTCCGTAGCTAAGTAGCGCAGCAAGCAGACCTCTGCGGGTCCCTTGGACAGGTCGAAGGCGATGGCGCCGCAGCTCTCAACAAAGGCCTCGGATGGGTATTGGCTTTGGACAAAGTTGGAAGCCGCCATATTTTAATTTTGTTTTGGGGTTTTTTTTTTTTAATGAGGAGCTGTGCCGCCAGCTCGGAACGCCTATTATTCAGGGTGCAAGAGGGATCTTGTTCCCGCATAGTAGATCTAGCAGGTTGATGTTGTGTTGCAGAGTGGTCATGGAGCGGCCTTGGACGTACCTAGGTAGGTAGGCCATCCCTTTGTCTCACTTGCTTCCGAGTCCCGTCCCGTCGGTGGCCGGCCGAGCGTTGTGACCGCTTTGGCTTGGTTTCCCTATGGGGTGTCTGGGCTGTGTGCCTGCCAAGACGCCAGCCATCCAACAGGAGCCCAGGTCAGCTCGCCTTGAAGGTTATTTTACGGTGCCGTCGGTTCTGATGACGGCTCGTCTAGCTCAGCACGCGAACTGCTGGCAACGCTACACCTTCGGCAGCAGCCGACTCCAAGGTCGGGCCTAGTCATGAGCTGCTAATTGGGTTTTGGGGACGGTCCATCTTCTTCTCTTCTTCTGCGTTCAAGTGGGGGTATGACAGTTTGGCTCTAAAACTTACGAGCTATTGTGCAGGTTTAAAAATGAAGATTGTCGTGTCAAAAGTAAGAAAGACTTACTCTATTGCTACCGAGGTTTGAAGCCGTGGCTGAATAGCAAGGGTTCGCTCCTGGCCCCTGACACAAGTTGTTGGCATTAGGAGGACAGTTCGATTTCAGAGAAGCATGCAATGTCTCGCATGCTGTAAACCCTGGTAAGCAGGTTGAACATCCTTTGACTTCAATGCGTTTGCGAGCAAAGGTCCCGAAGTGACATAAACACGCGAGTACCCTGGTCCAAACGGACTACCGGTAGGTATGTTTTTCGGGAATATTCTTTCACATTTTAAGATACCCGCAGCGGGGAGATTGCCGGTTTAGGTGCCTTTAAGCCTCCGTATTCAGCCCCTCGCCGTGCGCGGCAGCAGACGTCGTCAGCGGACACGCAGCACCAATTTCAAAAAGGCCCCGGAATGTGGGCTGATGGAACTAAGAAGCCTTCCTGGCAAGGGCCAGCCTCAATCGCTCTAGTGCGGAGCAACGGGTCGGCACCGACGGCAGCGCCAGTGGAAGCATCATGACGCGGCCCAGTAGCCAAATGGCAAAGGGTGTACTTCGCAGACGCGTTCGCTCATCGGCCGGGTATCTCGGCCCCCCAATCCCCACAGTACAGAACGATCTATGTATGCTCCCGTTGGTGGTAGCTGCTTGCCTGTCCCAATGCCGCATTGCCGATGGGGGTTTTACTCAGCCTCGCTGCTGAATCGCCGTCACGCTACCACGTTGAGTGTCCCCTAGGGGCTCGCAGCTGGCTGCTGGAATCCGGAAGCCTATTTTTGTTCATCACTCACGCGTGCTTCTCGTTCGATAACGGGGGGGCAAGAAGGCGTACATCGCGGGTCTTGTTGGATCGGACAACCGCCCACCACCCCTGCACCCCAGCATGGCGCCTTTGGTGCCTCCCGCATCGCCCGGGAGTACGCATCAGGTCTTTCGGTGGTCGAAGGCGGTACAAGGGCTGGCACATAAGGGATGTGTAGAAAAAGCAAACGGGTCCCCTTTTGGGCCGTTGGCTGGCTGGCTGTTTGTTGGTTCGATTGATTCATTCATTTGGCTCTGCTTTAGTATACATACCAGAGTGCAGTATCCTCAAGAAACCTCCTTCAGTACCTGACTTGGTTCATTGCGCGAGAAACTTTGGCATCACTGTCAGCTCAACTCACTACGCCTTTCTGGATTTGTTGCTGCAGGAACTGAGGTGGGAGGATCGAACGTGCTCTTGCCCTGCACTGCGCCTTCGATGACGTTTTGCCCAGCCAAACGGCAATACAGATAACCAGGTCCAACAGACGACTAAGCAATCGTGCCGCCCTCGCCGTTTTTGAACCCGAGGCGGTCACTCTGGGAATCGAATAACAAGCGCCAATTCCTCGCGAGCCCAAAATCAACAAGCCAAAGATGCATATCGGACGCCTCCTCCCGGGAATCGTCGCCGGCATCACATTAGCTCAGGCTGCCCCGGTCCAAGACAGGTCTCTGGCTTCATCCACTTCCGAAAACACGGCGGCGGCGGTAGGCAAAGACACGCGGAGCCAGCCGGCAAGCTATTTCCACGAAGCAAGGTATGTCATCCAATTTTCCACTCGCATCGCCGTGTCTGGTTTTGAGACGAGGAACGCCGACGGGATGAACCGCTAGCCTGAAACTCTATATCCTGCAACATGGAAGATTACTGGATATTATTATCGTATTGACCGATCCTCGACAGCTTCTCTGCACGCTATGACGAGCGCTTCGCCTCCAAGCCGCTAAATCAGACGGCTGAGCGCGACGCCCTCAAGGTCTTGGTCCAGACCTACCTGGCGACGCTCGACGACCTGGGTGTCCAGACCTGGCTCGTGCATGGCTCCCTCCTGGGATGGTGGTGGAACAAACAAGTTCGTTTCTCACCCCTTCCCCCAGACCAATGCTTCAAAAGCTTCCCTCCCTCGTGCGGGTTTAAACACTAACAGCACAGATTCTCCCTTGGGATTCGACCGCAGACGTTCAAGTCACAGTAAATGGCATCAGATTCCTCGCCTCCTACTACAATATGACGACCTATTACTACAAGTACTCTTCTATCCCAGACGGCCGCTTCTTCCAGCTCGAGGTGAACCCCAATTACGTCCACCGGGCTAAGGATGCCGTTGGCGAGGCCGACCAGGCCGACGCCCGCTGGATCGACATGGACAGTGGCCTTTTCATCGACGTCACCGCCGAGGGCCGCAACACGTACCTTGACCCACTGTTGGAGACCACCTTTGAGGGTGTCAAGGCCAAGATCCCGTACAAGTACAAGGAGATGCTCATTTCTGAGTACGGAGAGAAGGCCTTGACGCACAAGGAGTTCAACAAGTAAGTTTCCCATAGACAGCAACCCCAAACTGCACGTCTCTAACGGCTACCTCAGCCATAAATTCATCGACAACAAGATGGAGTGGGTTCCCAACGATGAGCTCTGAGGGGGCATATGGAAATGTATGGGCTTCATAGTTGATGCAGCAACTGATCGGACGCTCAGGGTGTGTAATGGGGGCACACAGTTCGCGATAAACCCAAAGTGTGTATGTTCGTATTTGGCGTTAGGGGATACCCAAGGCTCTGATTTCAGCAAAGCAAGCAAACAAAAGACAGCAGTAAAGTTGCAGTTTTGACGGCATGCTCTATTCCCTCGTGACTCTAGTGATTTATCTCATTCAGTAGCTCCTCTGTCGCCATAATATCCATCACAATCCTTTAGCATTACGCATCACACGCCGTCTCAGTTAGTAACATTGGTGTTGATACTTCCAGCGGCATCAGCACCATTGTCTCCATCACGATCCCCTTGAATTTTGCCTTTCTCTCCTTGCTCTACGCCTGGGACGGCCCCGCCCACAGCATGCTTGACTTTGGGCAATAGGCCGTTGATGTGGACAAGCAGGGGACACTTCGTTCCGCCTCCGCAAGTATGCGAGATGTTGAGTGACATACTAGTGACCCGCTGCACAATCTGCGATATCGATGTGTCATCCTTGGAAAGTACGTTAAGGGGCCACAGCCTTTTGTCAGTAAGAATCCTGAGATAATCGCCAATGCGATGCTGCTTGGTGCAGAGTTCGGACCAAAGGATAATCTCGTGGCATGGGTGACACTTTTTGGCAGTGCTGGGATGCCGTCGGCCGCAACTTGGACAGAGCTTGCGGCCGGTGGTGTACACTTGGCTTCGGCTACTCAAAACGCCATCGATGGAGTGGATAAGCTCGGAGGTACAAGAGAACAACTTCGCCACGTTCATGTGCAATCCATCTATAGTCATGACTCATCAGCCTGTGCAAGCTTCTATTTTTCGATGCCACGTATATGGTATCTGAGAAGAAGGTATAGGGAAAGAAAAACCAAAGGTTTTGGGGGTAGGGTTGGCATCTTACTGAGAGATTTGCTCTTGTGTAAATCCCTGAGATCTTGGCTTCTCGCCCATATTTCGAGGAAATTCATGGGGAGGTGATGGGGAGCAAATGCTACCAACTTGGCAACCTCCTCTTCCGCCTTGAAGGTGATTGCCGAGCTTAACAGCATGCCCAGCTCCTCCGTCTTCGGTTGGTCGTGGCCGGCTATTTCCTGGCGTATCGAGTCACACCACAGACATATCCACGGCGCGAGAGCCTTGCCACAATCCAAGATTGCGTTGACTTTGGCGACTTGCAAGAGGTCCTCGGCTGTAAGATGCCGATAGGTGTAGGTGTTTGTGTAGTGCAAGACGGAAAAGATGCATCGAAAGGCATCCACCTCAAGGTCTACACAGTCGTAGAGTCTGGCCACCTTGCGTCCGTCCTGGGTGCCGCAGGTGGTATCGATCAATGTGGCAATAGTCTTCGAGGCCACACTGCAGACTTTTGAAGACAACTGAAAGCCAGCTATGAATGACTTTTCATGACTGAGCAAAATGACGAAGAGATCGCCAACGGGGTAGATAGGCTCGGCATGTGTGGTATGCGTATCCATGATCATACTGACCTCCTCACTGTTAGTTCTTTTGTCAGATGGTGGGTTGATGTCGTCACTGCTTCCTTTAGCAGTGTCAAAGCTGCAATCGATCGCGTCATGGTGGGAGGCCATGATGTGGACGGGGGCAAAGAAACCGACTTGAGAAGATAGAAACGACACGGTAAGAATGGGCGAAATGGATTGAAGAAATAGAATACATATGGTCGAGTGAACATGAAGGCAGCAGTGGGAAGCATACGGGGGGGCAAGCAGGGAATCTGTGTCATGTACAGCTCGATCAGAAGGCAGGCGTGTACAATTTTAGATGACTTCTTTCCCTCGGAGATTATCACAAAGCGCCGCTCTTGCCTTTTTGTGATGGAAATGCAGCCTGCCTTCCTAAGGAGAAAAAACAAAGAAATATGTCTTGGTGCCATTGGTTTATGCGTGAAGCAGTCAGGCAGACAGATTTGTCTCGAACATGCACCCTTTACGACGAGGGTACGATTGCATAAGTTGCGGTATCAAACAATATTCCATTCATAATCCTCACCAACGATAAGCAGGGAGCAACTATAATGTATGCGGAGGCTGTCTCTTCTCTCCTCGTTGCTTGCTGGGTTTCAGGAGAAATATTAGGAAAGACAGAGAGGAGAACGGAATCGCAAGAACCGTGAGCTTTGTGGCATCTTCATCTACAATTCGTTCAAAGAAGTTTCAACGAAAATTGTTCGAATCTCATTCGCTTTACCGCTGAACTGCCCTTTTAATATCAAAGTCAACGCTCAAGGCCCAAACGGCGAGCGATTAAATCCGGCTCAGAAGAGATAGTTAAGTGTAGCAGCCGCCCCAAGCCTTCCAGTCTTAACTGGCGTCAACCTGGCCCTCACCCTTGCCATCATCATCGAAGTTAGTGCTGGGCTTGTCCGTGACGAGAGAACTTAATTTTTGACCCTGAATGCTTCCAATAACATCGACTGCCGCCTCATCCAGCTCTCTCAATCGCTGCCTCAAAGGACATTGCTGATCAAACACACATTTGTGAGTGCGTGTCTCTCGGACCATGTTGAATCGGCGGACTATCTCGCCAATCGTACACTTTCGCCAGGCCTTCTCATTCGGGTAGAGCTGATGCTTCGTCAAGATAAGCGTGCACTCTGCGACGCGTGTTTCCCAGCAGCAAAAGACTTGGTAGTCTCTGGCGCCGGGCTGCTCACCTTCGACTGACGGGCAGTCTGGGCACTTTGATGACCGGCTCTTTTCGTAAATGAGAAAGCACTTGCGGCAGCGGGAACTGTGCATCCAGCCGATGTCGGACTGGTTTGCCACCAAGTCTGACACTGTGTTCTGCAAGAGAGAATATAGGCGCTGGGTAACTTCCTTCATCTTCGAAGTTATGTAGTCTGAGAAAAGTTAGATATTGAATCAAACATGTTTGCTATCATATTGCGGTGTACTTACTGCTAACATCTTCCGAAAGATTGACCGACGACTGGTCTCCAAGCCAAGAGCTGAAGTCAAAGTCGAGAGGCAGTCGTAGCACAGCTAATCGCGAAATCTTCTCAAAAGCCTGTGATTCTCCAATGATGGAAGTGGCCACCAAGAGGTGCCCAATATCTCGAAGATCGATAGTGCGGTTGAAGTTGGCAAGCCATCTCTCCATCCACGGCGTGAGCGACATAGTGCAGCAATACTTATCGCAATGGGTAGCAATGTCCGCAAAACGCTCAGCGCTCATTTTATACCACTCGCTATTATAAGAGTAGTGAAGAATGGAAAGAATAACATCCATTGCATCCGGGTTATCTTCGTGCAGATGAATGTCTGGCTTCGATCCATCTTTGGTCTTGATGCCTTCCTGGAAACCACGAGTGAAAAGGGCGTTGAAATATTCGGAAGTGATTCTCAGAACTTGAGAAGAAACGAGAAATTTCTTGCGCGACTTCTCGTTGGCGACCACCAGAGCAGCGTCCCAAGCTGGGTGAAGCTCTCTGATGGTCTCGTTTGCTATCTCAACCTCCGCCATAGTGGTTGGTTGTGTTTTGTGTGGGTCCGAGTTGCGACGGCTCAATGGTGTTGAGAGCCAAAATCCAGTCAAGTGGACGATGTGGTTGAGGATGTGATGTTGTAGACGATGCGGTCTTAACCTAGGCCCGATATTGAGTGTACTATGAGAGTAGGTGCTATGGAAGGGACTGCAAAGATTCACAACGAGGAAGGAGCGAGAGGACGAATGAAGGCAGAATAAATATAGAAGATTAAACCGAGATGTTGACGAGGGCCTGCGAAAGTTTGATGTAAGTTGTCCAAGGGGGTGTAGTGAGCTCTGATGATCGACCAACCGCCTTGCCTCCTCGGGTTGAGAACACGTAGAATACCAGTGGGATATTCACATGGTTGAGCGGTCTGAGTGATGTATGTTTCCAAGACGCTCTTGTAACAGATGTTTTGTTATAAAAAACGACTAATAAATATGCAAGAGCCTAAACCGAAAGAAAAGGGAAGGGCAAATGTGCATCCTTCGGCAACCATATGAAGTCTGGCTTAAGAGAACTTTGAATACGATTTCTGACTGCGACGATGTCTTGGTCGCACTTTCTACATGGACATAGCATGATCCTGAAAAAAGAAAAACAAGAAGAGAGAAAACGGCGACTGGAATCCACCAAAATCAATAATATTGTTATGCTGCAGCGTGTTTCCGTCAATCTACAATAGCTCTTGTTGTGTCAACATACAGGTTGGGAAGCGGACTTGTAAACGTGGTAGTCCGGAGCTGGTGGTTAATGACGCACGGACCATACCAAGGATGCTGCAGGGATGGACGGCGTAAAGGGGAGGCGCGTGTTACGCTGGGTATCAAGACGCGCCCCTCTACTCTAATCATTTGTCTCTATCGGCTCAAGCTGGCAGCTCTGTGTGTGAACCACAACAGCCCGGCCTCGACGACAAACTAGCTTCGATGATCTCCCAGCCATATTCGGATTACTTTCAGGCACTGTCGCCCTAATCACGTCTCTATAATCCGCGATCATGACCAGTGAGTCTTGGCGCGTGCAGCACCCCGCTAAGGCAAATACTGACATTTGATAGCCCGGGCGGAACGCATGCAACAGCGCATGCGAGGCGCTGGGTAGGACAATCCAATCATCTCTGCCTGAAGATTGCGACTGACAATTCAAAGACATGGCCAGGTTGAGGATGTTTCTTTCCAATTGGACTTTGGCGACGACCTCACAGCAACCGGGATCGAGCCCCAGAACAGCCCGGAGAGACCGATACCCAGAACGACGCCGAACACGTCAGCTAAGAGACGAAGACTGGACACTGATGCGACGCGGCCGGCGATACCAGCGACGAACGATACGAGCCTGACCTCGCGGCAGCCTTCAGGGAAGGACGACCCTTACGAGCTCCAAGAAGGGTCCTCTACCGAATCCGCGCGGTTCGCGGCCGCGCAAACCGCCAGAAGCCCTACTGTCGTCGTCGGCGAACAAAATGACACTGAGCCAGTCGAGTCCCAGCTGCTGCCTAGACCTGCTGCGTCTGCGCCTCCGGTCTCGCCCGTGTCAAGGAGGGGTACGGGGGAACATACCGAAGTGGAAGAAAGCCCCTTGGATGCGCCGGGTAGCGGCCGACGACGCACGGTCGTGAACAGCAGTGCTCTTGTATCGAGTGCCAGATTACAGCAAGCACTCTCACCCGGCGATAACGAAACCGAGACCGTTCCGATATCCTCCCCTTTAGAGCGTAAAGTACGGAGAAATACAGCTGGCACGCGCAGCTCCCGCGGGAGTCGAAACTCTGCCGCATCTGCAGAGGATGTTCCGGATGGCATTTCGCCGGATCACACGGTCAGGTCTCTATTGAAGACAGGATCTCCTGAGCTCTCGTACCGTCAAGATGGGGAAATGGAAGAGCCGACAGCGCCCGTCTCTGAGCCAGTATCCCCATCAGAGGTGGAGCCGGAACCAGAAACAATTGTAGAAGAAGTACGCGAAGTAGAGCGAGATCACGACGAAAGCTTGGCAGAAGAAGTGAATACGAACGAGGTGGCCCAAAGACTGGGGCGGAAACGACCACGCAGAAGCCCCAAACCACCTTCCCCTGAACCTGAACCAGACTCGACTATAGCCGACGAAGACCACGATGAGCCATTGCCCAAGAGACGGAAAAAACAGACACAAAAGAGCCCAGCGAAACAGAAGAAAGGAAGACCAAAGGGAACTTCCAAAGCCAAGGACACTTCACCGAAGGCGGCCCCAAAGCGCAAGAAGAAGCCAGGAGCGGATGGAGCTGCAGAGTCGGTTACTATCCCCGTCCAGCGATTTACAAAAAGAGTGCAAGTCGCGGAAGGCGACGAGGACGACGCGGATGTGCTCAACCAGGACATCCCATTTGCTGGACGTAGCGGAGTCAACACGGTCGATGTTCTGACTCAGGTGTGTGACGAGATGATTGAGACGAGTCTCGATACCCTCAAAGAGGGTGGGCGAAACGCCCAGGATAAATCCGCCAAGAGGGAATACCAAGTGCAGTTCCGAGCCCTAGAGGCCTACCGGGAGGAGCTGAAAAACCGCCTTCTCCAGCATGTGCGTATCAGGTATCTGAGTCCAGGTTGCCATTGCTGACCCCAGTCTAGACTATCCTCCTCGACGCACTTCACAGCTTGCGCAAGCGAGTACGTAGCGTCCAGAAGGAAAGGATCGCTCTTCGGGAAGAAATCATGCGTATCCGAGCCGAGCGGGATCAGGTGGCACTTCGGAAGGATGCCGTCAGAGCCAAGCACGAAAAGGTGACGGAGGAAGCATTGGTACGTCCCCTCGGCCGCACTCTAAGTCAGTCAGCCTTATAGCTCTAACATGTACCCACAGAACCAATTGAGCTTGTCTTCGCAGATGCATGATATCGACCTGGCCGTGGAGCGCGGTCGTGCAGCACCTGAGCTTGACCCGGCCGAGAAGAAGACGGCAGAGCTGGCCAACCTCGAGATTTTGATATCCAGAATGACAGACCAAGCCTGTTCGCAGAGCGGTGCAGGGGGAACACTGAAACAGATCAAGGACTTTAATGCTTTGCTTGAACGAGCTGCTGTGGCTCTCGAAGGCAGATGAACGGCAGAGAGGTGTGTGCGAGAGGGTAGAGCTTCTCAGTCAACACAATAACAGTTTTGTTTCGGGAATGCCACGACTAAGGTTCCTCGAGGCGGTTTGTTGTTCTTTGTTACTTACGACATGCTCGGGAGGCTTGGGGGTGGTTGAGGACAGCCACGGGAGGCCTCTGGTCGGAGGGATCCTGGGAAAGTCCGGGTTCGGCTCGGCTAATTGATGACCATGCTTTGTCCTCCCTTGCCATCGACGGGGTAATAACACGGCACTAAGTGCAAACTCTAATCCCCAAATTGAAGTAGGTACCTAGTTTTTAGCACTCTCGTCTCCCAAGAGGGGAAATACGTTACGCAGCGTAACCCGAGGATATTTCGTCAGCCCCATAGCCAGCCACTGCACAGAAAGCGAGTCCCGATCAGACCGATGACGTTCTGGAACCAAATGGTCCCACAGTCTCCTAAGCGACCGTCTCGAACTTTGGGATGCCTACTCCTAATTTGACGTCACTAGCAAGCCTCGTTCGAACTCTCCCCGGAGGTGCCCGTCGTCCCTGCGTGCGTTGTTACCGGTACCATGTTGGTGTGGCCGTGATCAGGGAGTGGTGGCCGGGTGACTTTCACCTGGCGTCTCTGTCCGCCCCTCCGCACCAATTGTTCCTGTTGTCAGCCGCACGTCCCGTGTCATGAACATCCCACCACGGATGTACGGCATCTCCGGGATCCATCGTCAAAGTTTGTACTATGTACTACGTACACGTACCTGGGGGCGGTATACTTGCCCTACCTGACTATTACGTACCCTCCCTCTACTGACCCCTAGTTCCTGGCCAGCCAACGACAAGGAAAACAAGGCGCAGCCAGTGCGCGACGGCGACTGATTGGGCGTTTAGGGTGCTATAGTTGCCGTTTTGCATCCGATAATCAAGGGTGGCTCTGTGTTGTTTCTGGGGGTGGTGGAGAGAGTGCGAAGGCGATAAGGGGGTGTGAGCGTGGGAGCCCTCGTGCATAACCTGGATTGGGAACGGTTTAGGGATCCTTGGCCGCCGACTGGTCCAGTCTGGCACGGGGAATAGCCTAGTGGATAGCGGGTTGACAAGCAGAGGTCTGCTGGTTTGTGCGGACTGAAAGAGTACATAAGGCCGGAGAGGACAGCACATCCTACCATTGATATTTTTTTTGCCAAGATCAATCTACACCTATATACACACCACCCAAAAAGCCTCCCGAGATCGTATGCCAAAGACCATCACCTCCTCTTTTCAACCTCAGATTCTTCTCGCAACCGACAACATGCCCGCTCCCGAGGCTCCCCAGCAGCAGGCCCCCATGGAGGTCCCCGTCGACAACGGCATCGTCACCCAGCAGCCCGTGAGTTTCTCCCTCTTCCTGCTCCTTTCGGGCCATCCTGGCTGGGAACACGCGAACACCGACTAACATGCTATCGTAACAGTCCGCCGAGCCCCAGCCCGAGATGAGCCTCCGCGGTGGTGAGGAGGCCGGCTGTGAGATCTGCTGCGGTCTCTGCGGCTGCGATGAGTCTTGCTGCTAGACGTGTGCTTGAGGATGACCTGACGAAGTGGATTGGAACATACGGGGATAAGCGAATACAAGCTTTTGGGGAGAGGAGGGGGCGGGCGCTGAGTGAGAGATTATGCGCACCGGTGGCTAACCCGTGCCCTCCCCCCCGGGGCGTTTTTGGCGAATTGGACTACCACCAGCTACCCTGCCGTTAGAGCTGGGTTGGATATATTATCGAAACAAAATAAAAAATCCCACATGAATGATGTACAACTCCATCTCGCCCTCAATACTGATAGCACTTAGGCGTCCAACTAGAAGAATGATCGTAGTTGAGGATGTGAGGCCCCATAATCGTTGAGGCTTGAGGTTTGAGCCTTGGGGGGCTGCCAAGTGTGTGCCAAGTGTGTGCCAAGAGATCTACCCGCTCGCATGGAAAGCTTAGCGTGCGACGGCTACTCTCCATCATCCATGGCTTTCCCCCCCTCTCTTTTTCTTCGCTGGGCGAAGCGAGTGCCGCTGCAGAATCCACCAAACTTATGAATTGTTCCGCAGCACAACACATAAAAAGAGCTGCGCCGAACCTTCTGTCGGCGACGATCACTGCACAAAAAACCTCCACTGCCCGGTAAGCATCATTTCCCAGTTGTGACAGGCACGACAGCTCACACTGTCACATTCGTCTGGGTATTTGCTGTGTGGGGGAAGGGGGTTTTGATCACACCACGTCCAGGCGCTTGCTCCAGCTTCTCCACTCGAGGCAACCCATGTTCGAGAACCGTCTTCGTGGCCTGTCGTGTTTCCGGGTTTCTGCAAAAGAGCCTGGTTGCAGCTGCTATGTACTGGCGGGCGGCCGCGAGCTCATCTTCCCCCCCCCCCCCCCCTCGTCGAATTTGCAACCGCGCACAATCGAAAACGCGGACTCTCTGCTCTCGGGTTCCCGTGTGCCCGCACTCCTCCGATGGGCTGCTGCGCTTTTGTTGGGGTACGAGATGGGATGGAGTGCGCTGAGCCACGCTGACCCTGCTGAGGGAATTACGGGCTGCGTTGCTTCGGCCCGCCTCGTGAAGTCTGTCAATGTACGTCACAACTTCAGGCCGCCGTCTGATAATATGGTTGGGGCCAACCGCATGCCCGTGAGACATCGTGATGGTGGGTCCACGAGCAATATTCTCGTTTACTCCCTTTGCCGACTCTCTGTACCAATTTTAGTGACTACACGGACGACGAACCGCCTTGAATAGATCCTTCTTCTGTCGTGAGTATTGAGAGGCTTCGACTGGAGGGAGAATATGCCATTAACAGGCTCCTTTTGTTTTTGCCTTCCAAATAACGCTTTGCTAGAAGTACAAGATAGGTAGTCTACAGTCACTTCTACAATGGCCGAAACCGTCACATCAAGGACGGTCGCATCGACCTCGACAACCCCCTCTGTACAGTACACGGCTCGGTGCCAATTGTCCTCAGGAACTGTGGCCATCTCGGACATGGTGACGCACCCCCTGATGAACCGTAGACACTGATCAACGGCAAACACCGCGCCTCTCACTTGCCGCTGCCAAACACCCCGGTGATGCGATCGTAAATCGTGGCCTTGCCCTCCGCCTTGCGCTTCTCCTTCTCCTTCTCCTGGTCGTCCCATAGCTTCTGCACTTTCCTGGCCACGTCCGCTTTGGCCTGCAGGTCCGCCCGCAATGCCGCCTCCTCGGCCGCCCGCTCCACCTCCGGCAGCTTCTCCAGCTGCTCCTTCCACGACTTCTCCAGGTCCGGTCTGGGCTTCAACTCGGGGGCGACGGGGTCCGCGCCTGACGGCGAAGTGGGTATCGCGAGATCGAACTTGGGCGCGGGGAGGCCCTCCTTCTTGGCCGCCTCGGCCGCCTTTTCTTGCTCGATCATGCGCGCGTAGAGCTGGTCCGCGTGCATCTGTATGTCCTCCTCCACCTGCGCCGGTCGGTTGTGGACGGAATGGTAGCCTAGGGCCCTGAGGAATCTCTAGTGGCGGGGCGTTAGTGATCATGAATCCCTCCCGCTGACAGCGGTGACACGAGTAAACCCCGGGAGGACACTTACCGTCTGCACGGTATAACACCTCTCGAACCGCTGCACCTGATGCCTGCACATCTGCAGCCGGTCCTCCCAGTCGCCGCTCTTCATGCAGTTCACCCACTCCTCCTGCTGGATCGCGCAGTTCTCGAGCGCCGCCCTGCCGATGTTGTGTTTCCGCTGCTTGTAGCCATCCAGCACGTCCGTGAGCTTCTCGTGGTCCGTCTTGGTCTCGGCCTCGATCTCTGTGTAGGGGCGGTACGTCTTCCACAGGTGCGCATACCGCCCGTCCTGGAACAGGCTCTCCTTGGGCACCTTTGGCCGATCTCCTGCTTCCGCGGCGTCCTGTTGTGAATGTACATGCGCGTGCGTCGCCGCATCGGCGGCCCTATTCTGGGCGTCCTGGGCCTGCTGCTGCTGGATCTTGACCGGAGACTCGCGCTCAAGGAACTCGCGGAGCTTCGGGTCGAGGGACTTGAGCGGGTTGTCGGACGCGGGCGCGCCGGACCCGAACCAGCCGTCGAACCACCCCATTGAGAAAATGCGAGCTTTTCGAGTGAAGGAAGGTTGGGAGCTCTTGGGGGATCCCGGGGGTTGTTGCCTGGAGAGCTTGGTGGCTCTCTGGTTGTCGCAAACTTGAAGCTCTGGGAGAATTTCAAGGTGGCCGACTGTGATCCAATCAGATGCTTGGAAAGACACGAAAAGACTGTATGGCGCTCGGCGTCGCACTGTATCGAACACTGTCACATTGGGGTTCAATCATCATGGCCCGCATCAAACACGTTGCTCGGATAGTATTATTGAACTGAACCATCGGGCTTTCCCACTGTCAGACGGATACAACTCAGATATTATATACTATACATTACATCTCATTTCGGGGCATCTGGTAAGTTGAAACACTTGAGGGTTATAGTCAGAACGTGCTGTGCCACTAGGACACACTTCTGGGCAGCAGTTGGTAAATTCGTCGTCGTCCCAGAGTGAAATGCAATATACGAGAGACGCAAGGGATGAGGGGCACTCGGAGGCAGCATATCACTCTGTATCACGAAGAAACAATTACACGCCCAACCATTCCTTATCATTTTTTTTTTCGTTCATTCGACCTGAGGCGTATCGCAGTTTTCCGTTCCCGCAAAAATCACAAGCCCATCGTGTGCCCAAGACAGCCAGAGAAAAAGAACCTCTAGTTCACACCCGAGATGTTTGGCTGATCGAATTCATTTGGTCTCTGATTCTGCATCTATAACACAATCATGTGGATGCAGTTTTCCTGTTGACCTCCCATCCGGTATGTAATGAAGAACCCACACCGCAGTCACGCCGTAAATGCCAATGAGCCAATTTAGAACTTGCTGAACTTCTTGACAGCCTTGCCAGTGCGGGGAAGGACACGCAGGACGTTGAAGCGGACCTGGATTCGACGTTAGTAAACTTGCCTCCCGCGAGAGAGCTCTCGTTTGAACAGCGGCCGTCGTGGTATATCTTTGTAACATACAGTCTTGCTCAGAGGTCTGCACTGGCCAACGGTGACCTGGTCACCCTCCTCGACACGGAAAGCGGGGGAGACGTGGGCGGCAAGGTTCTTGTGGCGCTTCTCGTAACGGGCGTACTTGGGGATGTAGTGGAGGTATTCTCTGCGGATGATGAGGGTGCGGTGCATCTTGGTGGAAACGACGGTGCCGGTGAGGATACGACCGCGGATGGAGACCTGGCCGGTGAAGGGGCACTTCTTGTCTGCAGACGATCCTTCGTTAGCCACTGTATCTTCTGCAGTTCACTCCGTTCCCGACGTGCAGCGCGTGGTGCTTCCTTGTCGTAATCGTCGCATAGTTTCTCCTCTGCTCGTCGAGTCCGTTTCCTAACTGGTCGTGCATTTGCTGATTGCGGCCCTCGAGGGCGTCGCGAAATTTCGTCGTCTTCAAGTGTCGTCCGTCCATCGCGCGCAAAACTCCAACACAAGTTCAATCGCTCTCGCTCGCAAACGTACCGATGTAGGAGCCCTCAATGGCAGTGGCAGGGGTGCGGAAACCCAGACCAACGTCCTTGTACCATCTGCGGCCGCTCTTGCCGGGGCGAGCAGACTTCGCCTTGACCTTCTGGTTAAGGAAGATACCCTTCTGCTTCTGGAAAGCCCTCTCGGACTGGACGGTCAACTCGGTAGCCATCTTGACGTCGTGATGCGGTCGGGTCGACTGGGCGGGGTGGGTGCTGTTGAGGTTAGAAGTCGTTGATGCTGAGCCGCTTTCAACCAGAGCTGCGGAAAAATCGAGTGACGAGCAAGAGATGTGGCCCAGCTTAGGGCACGAAAAAATTAGCGAAAGGTGGGTGGGCCTCCCAAAAACACCCACGTTCCTTTCCGGAGTCGGCTCAGCCACACTTGGACAGTCCCTCCTCCAACAGCCTCAGGCAGAAGCTGCCCCTCCTCTCTGGCTTGTCGAGGACGGTTTGTGGCGCAGCTCTACTGTGGCTGGCAATTCTCTGCATCCGAATTTCCCCCATCTTCAGTGACAGCTTGATGCCACAGCAACAAAGCGCGTCTGTTGACATCATTCCCGACAGGCGAATCAGGTCCCCTGCCGCACGTAAACACAACCCATGACAGCCCACTCACCCTGCTTTTTGGGGGGAACTAGCATAGGTATTCACGCCATCGATATAAGCAAGCCGCGCTCACACACACCCATACTTTAACAAGTGACATGCGCACGTCTAGCTCTTCGATTTGAAGCCCAGCCCATCAACAGAAACTCCGATACTCACCATGGCTTCGTTAGGCGACGCGACCCTGCCGTCGACGCGTCGGACACGCAGGTCTATCGGAGCGACCAGTTTGTCGAGGAAGAATGGCGACAAAGAGAACGCGACCATTGACGTGGGTAGTAGTCTTGCTGAAAGTCGCAAGAAGTCGCGAAGCAAAAGTATTGGTCCCGGAGGCCTGGATACCCTCAAGAACGGAAATGGGAACCGCAGAGCTGTGAGTATGCTCTCTCTTGCCGGTCACACGCACCCGCGCCTAACACATACCCAGTCCCTGGCAGTGCCTTCACGGCCCCCGCCTCGATCGATTTTGAAGCCTACGATGCCTCTATTGCCCGAGATACCGCCACACCGCAAACGGGGGGCAGACCTCATCGATCTCGGTCCGCCGAGGGCGAGCACTCCGACGACGACGGGCAGCACCGATCTCACTGGTTCTGGATCCAAGATTGCGCTGCGCACAGAGGAGGAACAACAGGCTGCGGCTAAGGAACGGGAGCGCAGAGATGCGCGCCGCAAGTCTCTCGCCAATCGTCGCGTGTCATTTGCAGCCGAGGCCACCCTTCACACATTCCACGAGATTGAGTTCATGCAGGACTCGACATCGTCAACCGACTCGACGCGCCGTAGGTCATCAGCCGCAGGCAGCTCCAACGAAGCGCCGCCAAACCGTCCGTCGACACCACGAGACCAGGAAGAGGATATTGTTCCACAATCACCAGACAATCAGCGAGAGCTGCACCAGAAGAAACGCAGAAGAAGCTCCACCGCTCCTCTGATTGAGTTTACAGAAGATGAGGAAGATACCATGGCGACCGGTTTCAGTTCCGACTCGGAACCGGCAGATGCTGTAGAGGAAGTCGGTGACGAGGAAGAAGAAGAAGCCTCAGACTCCAATAGTGACTCTGACGACGGCACGATGATGACAGTCGATGACCACGAGGTCACCGGCGCATCAGTTATGTCTTCGCGCACCACCGGAACGGACGATGATCATGACGAACTGGATGATGCACTTCGAGCGGCTGCACGGCATGCTGGCACACAAAGGCTGGGCTTCGATGACAGTGACGACGAGGAGGTGATTCCTTCTTTCGGGTGGATCAAGAAAGACAAGCCCCAAGCAGAGGCAGGTCAGGACCAAGAGAACGTTAAGCCACAACCGCTTGTCCGTAACAGCCCTCCTCAGGATGACGAGGAGGATGACATGGACATGGACTTCACTTCTGCCGTCGGAGGAATCCTTGGCAACCAGACGTCTCAAGGTATCGAACCTGACGAGGAAATGTCCATGGATGTTACCCGTGTTTTGGGAGGCATTATGTCGAAGAACAACAGCCAGTCAGCATCGGCGGAAACAACCTCCGAGGACCAGACTATGGATTTCACTCAAGCGGCTGGAGGTATCCAAAGGTCCAAAGCCAACGGCCATCTATTCGCTGCCGAGGACGATAACGAGGACATGTCGATGGAATTCACCAGTGCAATTGGTGGTTTGCTGCCGACGCACACCAAGAGTGGCACGGCACAGACGCGCCGGAGAACGATGACTTCCAGTAACAACCCAGAAGAGTCAATCATGGACATGGATATGACCGTTGGCGTCGGCCGGATCTTGCCTAACACAGACAACACATACCACGGCGACCAGACAATGGGCATGGACATGACTGTTCCCGTGGGCCGCATTCTTTCGACAGAAAACGAACCTGCAAATGAAGAGGAAGCGACGGGGGGCATGGACATGACTGTCCCCTTCGGCAAGACCTTGCCTACAGCGGATCAGTCGCCTGAGGAGGAAGAGATGACGATGGGAATGGACATGACCATTCCTGTCGGCCGGATTCTGCCGTCTTCCCAAGCTGCGGATCACGAGGAAACCACGACGGGTATGGACATGACTTTGGCTGTTGGGGGCATCATCAGACCGCCACAATCTCCTGAGGCTCGGGTTGCTGCCAAGAAACTCATGGAAGCGGAAGTAGACAAGCCCGACACGCCGAGCAAATCTATGTTAGGCAAACCTGCATCGCCTGCCAAGAAGCTTGCCGCTTCGGTTAAGAGAAACACTTCATCAGCATCAGATATTGGAAGCAGTCCCGGGTTCAATCCTTTCCAGGGCAGAGGTCTCCGCCAAAGTATGCCACGCGCAGGCACCGCTTCGATGTCGCCGGACCGAACGAGAACGCCCAGCCCTTCAAAGTCTACAGCTCCCACTCCTACCGTCGCCGAGACCCCACTCGATAGTTCGCCAGTCAAGACGCCGCAATCACTCAAGAAGCGAGGCCGCCCCAAATCACCCGTCAGGAAGCCTGCTACTCCCTCTCCCGAAAAGGCGGTTAGTCGTCTGAACATTTTTCAGCAAGACCCAACCACCGGCGCAAGGACCCCGACAGTCGTCCTTACTCCCCAAACCCGCAGACATTCCGGTATCGGTGCAGATAAGCCTGGACTGGGCTCGCCTCGAGTTGCCGCTCTTTTGGACCGCAGAGGATCACTTGGCGAGACCGTTAAAGAGTTCGTACCCGGCAGGACCCGAGGGGTCAAATTTGGCGACCCACAAGTCATCGAAGAAGAGATCGACAGAGACCGTCAGGAAGAAGAAGACAAAGAAAACGGCCGGAAGATACTCGAGCGTGAGGCCGACGGCGGCGAGAATGAGAAAGAGGCGACCCTGAACCTAAGGGAAATGATTGAGAGCTTGAGTCCGCAGAAGAGTCGCATGCGAAGTCGCAAGAGTCTTCATGTCGGGAGCGCAAGAGGGCTACTCGGCAAGCGGCCCGCTGAGCTCGATGATGAGGATGGCGAGGACCACGATGGCGTCAAGAGGCTCAAGGGCCATCAAGGCAGTCCTGTCAAGAATGTCAAGCTGCAACAGCCGCCCAGTAAGGCAGAGACCACTGGTCGCAGATTGACTCGGTCAGCCCGGAAAAGCATGGAGGAAGACGCCGCATCGAAAGCCACGCCCACCCATTCCGGTTCCCCTCTGAAAATGGCGACCTCGGCCAAGTCACCAAAATCGCACGGTCGTTTCAAAGACGTCGAAGACGACACAATGTCTCACCCGATGAATCTCGATGGTTCTCCTGTCCGAGACGAGGACGACCTCATGAACGAACAGGCTGAAGAGCGTATTCATTTGCAAGACTTTCTGAACATGACTTCAATTCGTTTCATGGAGTTGACAACTACCAAACGAAGACACACGCAGGCCCCAGAGATGTTCAAGGACGGGCTGTTGGGCGGGAAAGACGACTTGTCAATGGAGCGCTGCGTCGTAGCCGGTGCCTGCACGGTGCCCATGCTTGAGCTTTATCAACACTCCTGTCGCGAGCTGAAGAAGTACATCTCTGAAGGTCGCAGCATCGTTCGGGAGATCGAATCGGAGACCTTCGAAGAGAACCCACCGCTGTTCCGCGAGTACATGTCGGCCACGCCCGACTTCAAGAACATCCTTGACAACCAGTTCAAGAACAGCAAAACTCATGCTCGCCTGGAGAGCAAGGCCATGTGGTACGAGTGGCGAACGAAACTCCAGGAAGGTCTGAGAGAGGGCCTTGTCAGGATCGCTGAGGGCATGGCCGCCGATGATGAGGTCCTCGATCAACAGCAAAAGCTGCTCTCTTCTGTCTTGCCTGCCATTGTGACTCGCTTCACTGCCCTTCAACAAGAGCACGAGAATTTGCAAGCCGTCGCAGAAGAGCTTGCCGACTGCGACCCGGAAGAGCTCGAGGCCGCCAGGTCTGACTTGGCTAACATCGAAAATGATGTGGAAGAGAAGACGCGGCGTGTTGCTGAGCTTCGACAGGAATTGGAGGAAGCAGAACAAGACGTGGAAGAATTGAAGCAGGAGAAGCAGCAGTGCCACGAAGACATCAAGGAAGCGGAAAAGATCCGCGAGGAATGTCGGGGCTGGTCGATTAGCGAGATCAGTGCGCTCAAGGGTAAGCTCCAATCGCGATGGCATTTCTACCCCCACAAGACTAACATGGCTTGCAGCGCGAGTGGATTCTCTCGAAAAGCAACATGGCTGGGCCGTGACCGGGGTTTCCGGGAGCACCATTTCGATGACGTACCGAAAAGAAATTGAGCTGGTGTTTGATCTGGCATCCTTTCAGCATGGCCGGAAGAACTCGCGGATCGATCTTTGGTACATCGCTGCAAACCGCGACACCAACCCTGTGCCGTTGACAACCGAAAGGGACTTTTTCCTGCAGTGCATCCGGGACCACATCCGTGGACTGCCGCAGAGCCGCACTAAAATTGCGGACCTCCTCCACCTGGTTCGTGCCGCATGGGACAACGCTAATTGCACCTCCAACCACATCCGGCAGCTCAACATCACATTTCCCACGGCCATTGCCAGGACGTCGGACTCGTCCGTTGCTGTGAAGTCATCCCTCCTCCTACCCCAAATCGAGACCAAAGTGGAAATTGCCCTCGAGATCCGCGGTTCGAGCAAGCCTGACGGCATTGAGTTTACCCTGCACCCCGAGGCCAAGGTTGTCTATGGAGAGCACTTCAACACTGGAAAGATGGGAGAATTCCTGACGACGCATCTGGGAGACCGGGCATTGTCTCAGGAGGAGGGTGCGCCGTCGTGGAGCAATGTGGTCGTCGACCTTCATGAAAGGCTTCTGGCGAGAGGAAGGAAGCAGGGCTAGGAACGGGCTATTTCTATCTTGTAATGATTGATGATGGTGGAATATTCATTTCAAAGGCCGTGATTTCGGCCCATGGCGCTTGTGGCGGATACCCAGAGCACGATAGCAAACATTAGCTACGCGTCGTTGATTACATGCATATGCCACTGTCGTAACCATGGCCCTTTGAATGCATCTTTACACCGCATGATTTCTTTAAGTCCCTCTCCAACATTCAGTCCTAGATCGGCAAATGGCCCTTACTCGTGCCCAAGGATCAGACTGCATGTTCGTCCGAAGTCTCCTTACAAAGTCAACATTTCAACGACCCCAAACCACTGCTGATACTTAAGGTGAATGGGAATGGAGGGATACTTCTCGTAACCGCGGTTCGAAAACACTGGGCATGCCAGCAGCTGCTTTGTACTCCAGTGACTGGTGCTCATGCTGAGCGAGTCGAATGAATGACGGGGGATCAGCTTCTTTGAATCGATGAACCGCCTAACGGTCTGGTCTTTAATAACATCTATCCAGGTTTGCCCCCTTGTCATCTGCCGCTGTCGTCAATCTCCGTCGTCCGTCCCCGTCCGTCCTTGACCGCCCTCCTTCTGCCGGTCTCAACTCCTGAAGACCATCTCACCCGCCACTTCACCTCACCTTCGCCCTTCCGTCCCAACCCACCAGACCGAAGCGAACAACCGGAAGCCCTCGCTCGCCTACCGTCACGTGCCCAACGACCAGACCGCCTACCTGTTTGCCTATATTAGCTTCTTCCACACTTCTGAGGTTTCAGAAAGAAAGAAACCTCTTTCTCTCTTCTCTTTCGTCATGTATCGATTCGACTATTGCAGCTGAAGTTTCGCGCATAGTTATCTTGATACATGTCCCATTGATACAACCCTCTTTCTCCTTTTCATCCATCTCGCAATACCAACTTGATCTCAATTGTCAGCATCAGCATCAGAACAGTCAACATGGACGGCTTTCTCAACTGGGTCTGCCCCCAGGCGGAAAAGATGTTGGATTTTCTTATCGACACGTCCGGCATCATTTTTGGTCCGATCATTTATGGATTACTCTGGATGACCGGATTTTTTTCAATCGGGTTCGCCATTTGGATCATAGTTGGCTCCCTCATTCTCAGTGCCCGCAAGCTGTTCCAGGATGCGACACGAAGTCTCAAGTATCAGTGGCGTACCCTGTTAGACAACGACCCCAACAAGCCCAGGATTCCTGGTACCTGGCCTGGAACGGCGATTCTGAACTTCTCCTAGTTTGAGAAGTTTGGTATCGCCGTCCCGGTTATGTGAGTCTCACCATCCGGTATTCCATCCATCCTGACCATGAGCTGACCATACTCCCAGGCCCCTTTCGCCACCGGATCAGGCGGTGTGCGACCCCATTACCAACTCGTCGAACTCGTCCAATGATGTTAAGAAGAAGAAATCGGACAAGAAGAAGTTGAGCCTTAAAGTCGTTCAGATGAAGGTCAAGAAGACTACGACACGGTTGAGAAGGAAGACATCCAGACTTGAATACAGGCACCGGCAGGAACATGAGACGAATCCCTGGTCCACGAGGAAGCACCAGCAGACTGCAGAGCTGAGCAGCGAAGTCGAGAAGCTCAAGAGTTGCATCCTCGAACTCAGTGCCTATCTACGGACAGTGGAGGAGAGCCGCGCTGAATTGTTACAACGTCAGACAACCTGGATTTACCCATACGACAAGGACTTGGAGATCCCCGGCCGAATTCCGACCATTTGTGCGAGACTGCCAGTGCCCGAATTCCGCATCTCAGACGTGATTGACCGCCGGAGGGCCAAGCCAGTTGCCCCTTTCAATATCACGTTTTACAGCATGCCAGAGACTATCGTTCGATCCAAGGCCTCTGCTCCTGCCGCCCGGTCTCTTTCTAGCGCCAACAGTAAGACCATCGACCAGGCCGCCAACCAGCCCGTCACGAGCCCCGCTATCATCCCATCGCTAGTCCTTTCTTCGGTTCAGTCTTCAGTCCCGTCTTCAGTTCTTTCTTCAGTCAAGTCTCGTATCGAATTTCGGACTCGGAAGCTGATACGACTTCAGGCTCGTGCGAACAATAACGCCTCAGTCTCGTCATCCTCTTATGCGCCGACTTATATACAGTCTCCGAGCTTACTCCCAAACCAGCCCATCGCGATTCCCACCGTCAATACCCCCCGCAAAATTCCTAAGCACACCGAGAGCCCTGTTAAGAGTATTCTCGAGCTCACTCAGCCCGCATCCATCTCTGTGCCACTGCCCAAGTCCCCCCCGCAGCCGCTCGCACAGCCTGCTTCAACCCCGCCCTCGCTTGTTCACCCAAGCTCACAGATTGCTACCCCTGCTTTCTCCGCGGTATCCAAGAACAACAACTGGGAAGTGAGCAAAGAAGGCAAGCTTGCCAAGGAATCCAAAAAGAAAGCTTCAGACTACAATGTCAGCTCTGAAAGTAATAGTGACGAGAACGGCAATACTGCGCTTCCATCGATAGCAGAACCAGATGGAGACGACGGCAAGAGTAAAGATGACAGTCTTACACTGCTTCCGGATTCAGATGAAAACGACGTCGAAGGAAGAGACGATGACTTCCCGCCTCTTCCAGATTCGGATACTGGTTCGGATGGAGAGAATGATCATAAGGACCACAACAACAGACCGGACAACGCAGGCAGTATGATTCCCTCTGTAATTCAGCAGCTTGTGGAAACTTTTTCCGATCCTGCACCTGCCCAAGAGTCCTTTTTTGCGTCTTCCTCCGTCCCTGCTATCATCAAAACCAAGGTCCAGGGACCTTCTATTACCCCCC